>NW_026115511.1:12500-25475 GCF_001640805.2 Lates calcarifer | reverse complement strand
ATACTGCATCTGAAGAAGAAGCAGGTATGATGTTGGACAAACCAGCCACTGTCCCAGCCTCACAAGACTTAGAAGAATTTAGTATAACTGCACCAATGACTGAGGAGCTACAAGTAGAAGATGATGCCACACAGGATCTGAAAAACACCTCCCGTGACTCACAGATAATAGTTGAGAATGTCGCATCAGAAATTGAGGAACCAGAAGAAGAGTGTCAGAGGAAGACACTGATGTATCTGTGGTTGCTGAAGGAGTTGTAGAGGTAGACAAGGAAGCAGAAGCTCTGAATAAAGTCTCTGCTGGAAAGTCAGATGAAAGTGTTACACAACATGAGTTAAGTCTATCAACACACAAACCATCAGAGGATGTGTGATGCTGGACAAACAGGGAAAACTGTTGTAAGGGCGATACATCTTGTACAGAATGAAACCCCCCGACAGAGATCTCAACATAGCAAGCCGCAGGACAATGTGATGATGGAAACTACAGCCTGGGATGGAGGGGGAGAGTTTTGAGAGGAAGAACTGTTATGAGCACCCCCACGCCCAAACGAAAACATACCAGACACAGCCTGAAAGTATGTGAAGAATTAGACAAAGAGTTTAATGAAGTGGTAGAGAAGGATCAAGTTTCTACAGCTGAAGTAGTGGAGGAGATATCTGTAAATGAGAGAGAAGAAAAGAAGAAATTAACCCCACAAAAGAGGATATAGTTACTGTGGAAGAATTACCTGAGGAAGAAAAGCAACAGAGCGATGATGAACGACTGACAAATGAAGAGGAGACAGAGAAACAAGGAGAGCCTGGGGTGGAAAAGTGTAGTTAAGAAGAGTTCCACAGAGCTTCCAGATACAGCAGAGACTGTACTTTCAGAGGAAATAAGTATGAAAAAGTAACAGATGAATCTGAGAAAGAGGAAAATGATGAGGAGGTAGATATCATCAGTGATACAGGATAAACGTGAGGATTCTCATGATGACATAAATGAACCCCTGTTGTACAGAGGAGAGCAGCAAGAGGCAGACAGAAAGTAAGTCCTAAACCTAAGCCCAAAAAACAAGGTAAAAGACATCACAAACAAGAAGAGCCCACAAATGAGGCAGACCTAAGAGCAGTAGGTTCTGCTGAGGAGAAAGCAGATGAACAAGCAGCTGAAAGTAAACAGATGGAAGAACACCACCAGGAGGAACAAGAGGGGACCGATGACAAAACAGAGGAAGAGATATCTACCGAAAATTTGACTGTTATGACAGAAGGTACAATTCCACAGACAGAGGAAGCAACAGAGGATGTAATACCTTCAAATGAGGTGAATGCAGAGGAGAGCAAGGAAGCACAGGACAAAGAAGAGACTGAGAGAGAGACAGAGACTGCATCAGCAATGGAAACAGATCAGGAGGAAGAGGCAGTTGGGGTGAGTGGTGTGGCAGATGACATGAGGGAGCCCAACACTGTTGTTCCTGCTTCAGAAACAGTAATATGTGATGAAGTTCAAGATGAGGCAGTTGTACCAGTACTTGAGGAGCCTCAGGAAAAGGACACTGGCTCTGAAATTCCCAAGCTACACAAAGCCACTGTCATCTTAGTAGATCTAAATCAACCTGCCATCACCTTAGCATGAATGAGGCAGAAGATAAAACAGTTGCTGCTCCAGAAAAGGAACAGGTGGGGCTGATAGCAGCAGAAGATAAGGAAGTCTCTAGTTGTGTTGCAGAGAAGCAAACATCAGAGCCAAAAATGCTAATATTGGAAGAGAAGGATGGAGGGAACAGGGAGAACATTACAGAAAAATCTGTAGATGCAACTGCAGAGGCAGAGACTGTCAAGAAGGAGGAGTTTGAAGAGGATTATTCCAAAAAGAAAAGAAAAAATCTGCCAGTGAGGATGAGACACAAAAAGTGATGCAGGGGAAGCACCAGTCATTGAAACCAGGGTTCTTAGAAGTGGAAGAAAGATTGTTGAAGCAAGCTGTAAATCCAGAGGGAGAAGCAACCAACACCAGGAAGAAGACACCATAGACATTATTGAAAAGGAGTGGATGAATTAGAAGCAGGCACTGTTGAGGGTGAAGGAGAGATGGAAGCTGTGACAAAGAATGTGCTCACAGTAATAGTTCCGGTGCAGGAGGAAGAGTCTGCAGCTTTGGACATATGTGCAGATACAGAGGCCGACATTCCAGTAGGAGATGATACTGAAGAGAATCTTCGACCAGCTGTGGTGGATGAGGCAATGAGCTTGGAAGAGGAAGAAGAACCAGTTGTTGAAACCAGAGGTCTAAGAAGTCTAACAAAGACAGGTACAGCTACAGCAACATACAAAACACCAAGAAGTGGAAAGCAAGTGGATGAACAAAAAGCAGAAAACAGTGAAGATGAAGAAGTAGCAGTGACAACAAGAACACTAAGACAGGGGAGGATATCTAACTCTGCCACACCTAAAAGTAAATCCAGAAGAACTTGTAAACAAATCAGGGAAGAAGAGCAAAAGGATGAAGAGGAATCTAAAAGTGTAGAGGAAACAGCAGTGGGAGAACAAATGGTAGTCAATGAAGCTGTTGTAGAAAAGACAAATGAAGAAATAGAAGGAAAAAATGAGGATATAGGAGAAAAGGCTAAGGAGGAAGCTGCTGCTGAAAGGGAGGAAATTTTAGAGTCAGAGGTAGATGTGCAGGAAGGGGAAGCTTTGGCAGAGGAAGGACAAAATGTGGACGAGCATTCAGAGGTCACTCTTGCAGAAAGGGAGGGTTCGGGTGAAGAATACAATGAACCAGTCATGGAGATTGAGGAAGCAGAACTACCACCAGTTGCTGTAACTAGATCTTTGAGAAGTGGTGGAAAGACATCCAAAGCACCATCAAAAACCAGACCCAGAAGAAGCAAAAAGCAGGAAGATGAAGAGAAGGAGGAGGGAGGGGCATCTGACGAACAGATTGCTGATGGAAATGAGTCTCCAGTAGATACAAGTATTCTGGAGAAGGGGAAGGAAGTCTCTAAGTAGAGGCTCCAAACAGCTCCAGAAACTTGTCATTGTAGATGTGCAAAAAGGAGTGTCAGAGGAAGGCACAATGGCAGTGACTGAAGAGGAGGAGAACACAGCTGGTATTACTACTGCTGCAGATGATTTAGTACAAGAGGGAGAGATAAATCCACCATTAGCCAAACCTGACATTGACTCATCTGTACTTACACGTAGTGAAGAGGAGGCAATACCTGCAACTGATGAGCAACAGAGCAAGGAAATGACATCCCAGGTTTCTGATCTCCAAAGAGTGACTGTGGTTTTATTGGACCTGAAGAAAACCTATCATCAAATCCAGGATGAAACAGCAGCTGTTGAGGAGGGTGTTCCTGTAGAAAACACTGCTTTTGAGGAAAAAGAGGAGCAAAGGGGACAAACAATGAAAGAGGAAGAAACAATGGCAGAAGAACATGTTCCTGTTTCTTCTGGGGAAATAGGAAGAACTGAACTGGAGAAGGTGGTATTGGAAGAGGAAGAGTTGGAGGAGAGCGTGAAAGATGTAGTTACAACACAGGAAGATACAGGGGAGAGCAGTGTTGAGGAGACAGAGACTAAAAATGTTGAGGAGGAGGAGGAACCTAAAGTCACTGAGACCAGAAAATGGAGAAGTACAAAACATTCTGCCAAAGCTACACCAAAATGCAAATCAGCAAGAAGCAGAAAGAAGATGGGTGAAGAGGAAAAGGAGGCAGCTTCAGAAATGAGCGAAGAGGAACCAGTAGTTAAAGTCAGAGTTTTAAGGAGGGTAAGGAAGTCTATACCTGTCACTCAAAGATTTACTACAAGAGACCAAAAGCAACTCCAGAAAGAAGAAGGGGAGGGAGGAGAGAAATCTACAGGAGTTGAGGAGAAAGAGGCAGAGGAAGAGGAAGAACATATTGAGGAACATCAGATGACTGATCAGGAAAAGGGAGAAAGAACTGACAAAAAGGATGCAACTCAACAAATAGAAAAAATAGAACCAGAAATGGGCATAGAGAAAGTGGATACTATGACAGAGGAAGTTGTCACACAACAAGATGGTTCAGAGGAGGCACAGACTGGCAGTACTGAGACAGCTGCAGATGGGAATACAGAATCTCCAGTTGGACAAAGTACTGATGAGAGAAAATGTTCAGATGATTTTGCACAGGAACCAGTTACAACACAAGATACAGTGGAGGGGGATCAGTCCATCTCCACATCTGAAGTGGCAGAAACTGCAGCTGGAGAAAGTGCACAAAAGACACCACTCACAGCAAAGGACAACAAGGAAATATTTGTCTCTGAGGAGGAAGAAGATTCAGTTATTGAAACAAGAATCCTGAAAATTGGGGAAAAGGCAGTGAGAACCAAACCACAAAGCAAAAACACAAAAAGACAAGATGAAGAGCAAGATGTGGAGACAACAGGAAATGAAAGCACAGACAAAGATGAACTAGCAGTAGAAACAAGAGTTCTGAGGAAAGGAAGAAGGTCTGCTCATGGCACACCTAGACATGAATCCAAAAGACACCACACACAGTGTCAGCCAGAGGAAGATCCAGAAGAGGTAACTACTCCAGCTGAAGGAGAGGAAGCTAAAGCTGATGAGAATGAAAGCAGCAGTGATGACAAAAAAGATGAGGAGGCTATAGCTCAGAGAGAAGAAAATACAGAGCCAGAATATGATATGGAAATTGTAGAAACTGTGGCAGAGGAATCATGCACAGAGCAAGAGACAGTGGAAGGGGAACAGTCTGCTGTTTTACAGACATATGCAAATGAACAGGGAAAAGGACGGGGAAGTGGTGAAGAGACCGCTAATACAAATAAGGGAAATGTTACTGATGTGGAGGAAGCAGCAGTTGTTGAATCCAGAGTTCTCAGAAGTGTCAAGAAGACAGTAAAAGCCACACCAAGATCCAAAACCACAAAAAGCCAGCAGCAGGAAAACGAAAAAGAGGGGAAAGAGGTGGAAAGGTGTGCTGATACAGATGAGCCACAAGAAACAAGAACTCTGAGGAAGGTGAGGAGTTCTGCTCCTGCCACACCTAGACATAAATCCAAAAGGATTTGTACACAGTCTCAGCCAGAAAAAGAGGCAGAAGAAGTAACTTCTCCAGCCGAAGAGACTGAAGGAGAAGAGGGGCAGGAGTCATTTGAGCAGAAAATGGAGAAGGCTGAGGAAGAGGGGAAGTGTATGGAAATGGAGGTGGAGAAAAAGAAAGATTTGGAAGATGAACAAGTTGAGAATTCAGCTGGAGGAGAATCTGTTGTGGAAGATGCAGGACAGATGAAGGACGTCTTGACAGAGGGAACAGCAGTGCCTGAAAAGGAAGACAACAGCATGGGAGCTATGGATAAGACCAGAACTGACACAGTCCAGATATCATCAGATGCAGCAGAAGGGACAAACTCTGCTGAGGAAAAGGACAAGACTGGACAAGAGGCGGATCCTCCAGCTGAGGATATTGCAAAGGAAATGGTTGAGGAAAAAGCAGATTTGATCAACAACAGAGTACTAGAGCCAGCTCCTGAAGAATCAGCAACAGAAGAAACTCAGTCACCAGAGGAGGAGTCCTCTGGTGAAAGTCAAGAAGATAAAACTGTAGACTCCTCGGTAGTAGAAGGCAGAAATCTGAAAAGGATGAGGAAAACTGCAAACGGAGAACAGGACGAAACAGAGGAAAGAGGAAAAAGACCAAGAGTGGATTACAGGGAAGACGAGGAGGAGGATGGGGGAGGTGGGACTGAGGCGGCCGCTGACAAGGAGAACGAGGATAAAGCAGAATCAGATGAAGATCAAGACAAAAAGAAAGCTGAATATTTTGCTGATGAACAGAGGGAGGAGCTACAGGAAAGCAAAAAAGAAGAAAACTTAGAGAAAGACATGGGAGCTGTTGAGAGTAGTAGTGAAAAGGGGCCCACTCTCACTTTAGTATTGAATACAGATGGAGAGGTAGAAGCAGCAGCTGTTAGTCAAGAGCATGAGGAAGATGAGCTGAATATTTTAGAGGAGGAGGTGGAGCCTATAGTGATTGGGAAGAGAGTTTTAAGAGGGAGGTCAGTTCCTTCAATAATAATCACACCCCGATCTAAACCCAGACATCGCAGTGCTACAGTTCAAAAAGCAGAGGAGTCTGATGAAGAAAAGAGCCCTCAGTCAGCTCGGAAAAGAAGTCTCCGAAAGAGAAAAAGTACTAAGGTAACATCAACTCACAAATCTGAGCGTCACAGCAGAGTTTAGGGTGATCTGAATCCTATGATTGACATTTACACCAAAATACATTAAGTAGTGTACAATTACAAAATTGGGAAAATGTGACAAAATAATAAGATAAAATAAAATAAAAAAGTCTACTCTGCCAAAGTTACAGCTTCCATTTAAAGTTTGTCTACAATTAGAAAATTTGTCAAAGTTTCCCCTTCACTGTGAACCTGACCCAGGGACTCTGTATTGCACTGGGACAGACTAAAACGTGCCATCATGATCATTTACCTCTATTATCATACATACAAATTTGAGTGGAAAAAAAAACAAATCTCAAAATATTGTCAGGAAGTTTTTATGCTTGGCTCAGGTGGAAAACTTGACGCATTGATAAAAGCAAAATACAACAAATTGCAAAGGAAACATCCATCCATCCATTATCCATACTGCTTATCTGTTAAAGGTCGCGGGAGGCTGGAGCCTATCCCAACTGACATTGGGCCAGTCCATCACAGGGCCAACACATATAAACAAACAAACATTCACACCTACAGGTAATTTAGAGTCACCGATTAACCAAACGTGCATGTCTTTGGACTGTGGGAGGAAGCCGGAGTACCCGGAGAGAATCCACACAGGCACAGGGAGAACATGCAAACTCTGCACAGAAAAGCCCCAGGCTCGAACCCAGAACTTTCTTGCTGTGAGACAACAGTGCTAACCACTGCACCACTGTGCTGCAAAGGAAACAGCCTTAGCAAATTAATTCTACATTCCTTAAATTAACACAGAAAACAAACAAAATTTTATACATCCAATGTTTTCTCACCTTATGAGGTTTGACTGGTGCTATTTTAATTGCATCATCATGTTGCACACTCTTCTGTTTTCAGTGGTTTAATATCACCTGACTCAGGAATTAGCTCCACTAACTGGATGGAAACATTACTTATTTGCATTTCATGAATTTCTCAAAACTTTGGTTGAAGACCCCAGATCTTCCACTAAAAGAAAATAAAATTCTGCGTCACCACCATATGCTGTTAATCCTTAGAACAGTACGGCCATGTTCAGACAGATGATAAAAAAATCCATTCTCCCCCTCTCTATAAGATCCAGTGACATACTATGAGAGTAGCCCTTTGCAGTGGTGACAGAGAAGCTTTGGCAAAAAAAGTTCCTTATTACCTCTCAGTCATTGAGATGGAGGGTAAAATGATTGCCATGGTGATACCTTCCCAGAAATCCTGTCTCATAGTATTACCTGGCACTCCCACCCTGTCCTAATCTTCTCCAGAACTGTTCTCAAATATTCATTTTCAGTACTGGGAGACTTGCAGAGCTTCTGCAGTAGCTAAGAGATCAGTTCTATTTGACCTATTTAAGGCAGCAGTATTCCACAGATGTATAATAAAACCAAAGCTACCAAAACCAAAGAAAAAGATTTTAGAGCCACACATGATGGTCTATTGTTTCTGCAACTTCAGACTTATTAGTCTGAGATTTTGAGTGTGTTGCCTTTTTCTGGTTTGTATATAATTCAATATATCAAATTCAATATCAATTGAATTTTTGATTTAAAACACCAAGTTTCATTACAAAGAGTTCACTGCAGTCTGGTCACAAATACACATATATATATGAACAAGCCATAATCAGCATTTTAATAAGAATTCTTACAAGTGGTGAACTGATATTTTTATAATTTAGATATATTTTCCTATATTCTATTAAAATGTGAATCTGGACAAAAAATGTCCCATACAGACTCAGCAGCCTACCATGTGTACAAAAACTCCCCCATCTGTATAGAATGTAGGAAGACACACATTGGCATGGTTGAACCACAAATGGCTCCAACAGTCCAAAGATATGTAGATTAGTTTAATTTGCAACTCTAAATTACTCATAGGTGTGAATGTGCAACCTGTAAAAGGTGTACCCTGCCTCTCACCCTCTGTCAGCAAGTCCTCCTCCACCCTCAAAGGATAAGTGATATAGCTGATGGATGGATGAATAACATATTCTTGCTTTGCAACTCTCCACAGGACTCAGGTTGTAATATTAACATTCTCTTTTTATCTCAGTTTCTCTGATTTTATTTTAAGCATCTCATATGTATTACTTTTTTTAAAACTAACTTTGTGAACTAAGCATTATACCATGTAGAGAGGACAATTTTTTTCAAGTCATCACATAGCCAGTGTCATCAGTCATGTTTTAATAAAGAGATATTATCTATTCCAAATTATTCCTTGTGTTATCAATGTCACTTTCAGTGTCCATGTTGTGTCTATTATTTGGAACTTGGAAGCTAACAATAATTAAGCAGTATGATCTAAAGCTCTGATCTTTTACAAATGTATTTTGTGCTTAATAGCAGCCACCATTTAGGTCATAAGGCAATAACCTTCAGTCATTTAACGTCATTAACTGCATTTATTTTTCCTCTCATAATGTTTTCTGTGGAGTAATCTTTCTCTGTAAAGTTATTTTTCCATAATCTGAGATTCCTATTTTTGTGGCAAATAAAGATTTCTGAAGATAGTATTTCAGTTCTTGTTTGCTTGGTTCTTGTGGGACGAGGATGGATTTGTTTCACTGGATTTTAGAGTTCAGTGTAAGTAAGCACCAATTGGTTAATTAATGCAATTTATGCTTCACTTAAATACAGAGGCCTGGACCTTTTTCCATTTACAGCATCAGCCTAAATTACAAAGAGCTGATTTGGGGTGAGCACTTCAGGAATTTGTAGGAATAAAAGAAGATTCCCACCCGCAGGAAACAGGCCTGGGATCTACTGATTATAGTAGAAATTGTTTAGTATTAGTTTCGCTTTACTACAGAAATTGAATTAAGCACCTGTTGGCTGGGCTCAGGCCCATTTGCTCATCAGCTAAAAAGCAGATTTGATAACAGCAGAGTAATTATGGTCCTTTTTCACTGTAAATGAATATATTATGCGATAATAATATATTTGTAAGAACATGAGAGGGTGGAAAATCTATCTATCTATCTATCTATCTATCTATCTATCTATCTATCTATCTAGGTAGCCACCTTTTACTTTGATGACAGCTTTGCACACTTCTGGCATTCTCAATCAGATTCATGAGGTAGTCACCTGGAATGGTTTTCAGTTAACAGGTGTGCCTTGTCAAGAGTTAATTTGTGGAATTTCTTACCTCCTTAATGTGTTTGAGACCATCAGTTGTGTTGTGCAGAGGTAGTTAGTTAATTATTATTTTGGTAATTTTCTTTGTGTCTGTGGCAACTTGTTCTGAATTCAAAAATCATTTCCTTAGTTTTCTTAGTATTTCGCTGAAGAAAACTAGCATGACACCAGTTAACAAACTCCTCCACACATCCCAGATACTCTGTTTCATCTTCAGTGATCAAACCAACAATCACTGTATCATCAGAAAATTTAACACTGAAAACATCAGATGATTTAGCTCTACATTCATCTGCGTAAAGAGTAAATAACACTGGAAAGATAACACTCCCTTGTGGATAGGGTTGGTACAGAGTTCTATAAAATTCTATGCAGTGCATTGCCTTATTGTACTACTGTTCTAATCCATACTATGGCAAGAACCACTCAACTAAGTAAATTGAAACAACAGTCCATCATTATTTTAAGACATGAAGATCAGTCACCAGTTAGCAGCCTCAGAAACAGAAAATTAACAGCATCTCTGATTAGAGCCCACATCAAAGTTTCACAGAGTTCAAGTAGTAGACAGATCTCAACATCAACTGTTCAGAGGAGACTGTGTGAATCAGGCCGTCACGGTCAAAGACAGAGAAGGCTACTAAGGTGTACTCAACAGTTAAAAGTCTCTCTCCATATTCAGCTGCAGAATCACCATTAAGACCTTTGTGTCTGCAATATCTGGAGTCAGAATTATAGAGCCCAGATCTGAGAATTGTCAAGCTAAATTAAGTGTTTTTGTTATGCAGTTTTGTGTGATTATGTATGTGATTCTACAGTCAGATAAATCAATTTCAAGTCAATTTAATACACACACACACACACACAGAGAGAGAGAGAGAGAGAGAGAGAGAGAGAGAAACCTACCCTACATGTAGTCCCTATCTATATAGGTTTGAATGCATCACTGTCAGTAGTTAATATCTTTGTCAAGAAAGTGATCTAAACTGTTATTGTGAGACCAGACCTGAGCAGTCAAGTACTAATGCATTGGTCCCGGTTAATACCTGTCTGCAAATCTGGACCAAAACCAATCAAAAATGTAATAATTAAACTGTTTTGTTTGTTTGTTGCGTATCATGTGTTTATAAGCACATTAATACATAAATCCAAGTGAGAATAAAATGTTCATGTGATAAAGATCAAAAAGCATTTTTGAGACTTACAAACAAACATATATGCCTATAGGGTTGTACATAGAGAAACTAAAGTTACTGCTTACCTACTACAAACAGACACAACAAAAACCTCCATATACTGCTGATTGTTTCACATGCTTTGGTCTGAGGGCACTGAACTTATGTAAACCAACTTCTTTTTCTCTGCCAACTTCTGCAGGAGAACTGCACACTCTCTAACTTCCTAACTCTTTAATATGCTGCTTATATCCAGGTTTGGCCTCTTGTTCCACTGTCTTTATCAGGAGATCAATCTCTCTCAGACGTTGCAGGCAGTTTATTAAAGTTTTCATCATTTCTACAATTTTCCCCAGCACCTGCTGATATTCTAGTTTTCTCCCAGCGCGTCCTCATACGGTGATGACCCCCAGGAAGCGGAGGGACTCCACAGCTCCTATTGGGGAGTCACACAGGATGATGAGGGAGGGTGAAGCTGTGTTCTTCTTTAAGTCTACAACCATCTCCACTGTCCTCATGGCATTAAGCTCCAGGTTGTTCTCATTGCACTACGTAACCAGCTGATCAATCTCCCTCCTGTAGGCGGACTCATCCCCACCAGAGATGAGCCCAGTGAGGGTGGTGTCGTCTGCAAACTTCAGAAGTTTGACAGACTGGTGACTGGGGTACAAGCGTTTGGCTTCTTTTACCTCCTTGCTGAACCTGTACTTTGACTCCCTCAACCTTAGCTGTCTGAGTTTGTCATTGTTGTAACTCACCCTGGTGTGTGATGGTATACAGCAGTCCAGTTTGTGCTTCAAGATCAATTTTCTCTGATTTTTCAACCTCTACTTCATATCTAAAGTCCTTGTTTTCCTTCATGTGGGTCTCATGGTTTTCCAGTACCACTTTTGTGGTGTTTATTGACTCCAGTTTTGACAGACCTTTTCGTATCACTGGTTGCACCCCCACAACAGTCACCTCAAGCTGTTTGTGCTCTTCTTGAACCTCCTTTGAAAGGGTCAGACTCTGGGGTTCTATGCTGGATAAATACATGAAGTACATATTTATGCTGGCCTTCTGCTTGTTTTGTATTGGTTTCTTCATTTATCAATTTAAATCTCCAGTTGTCCTCCCATCCAACTCCAAGAATGTAGTATGTAGACTGAAGTAGACTGCCAGTTACAAAAACTGTTGTTTCCTGGTCTGGAGATGCTTCTCTACAACTACAGGACTGTTTCCAGTGGACCAATTGGGACCTTTTTTCTGACCCAGATGTAGAGTCTTACACTGATACTGACTCTGTTACATCAGATACTGTATAGAAAATGTCTCCACCAAGGAGGACATTCAGGTATTCCCAAACAGGAAACCATTGATGACAAAGGAAGTCCAGATCCTGCTGAAGGAGTGTAACACAGCCTTCAGGTCAGGTGACAGAAAGCAGTATAACATAGCCAGGCGCAAGCTGAAAAGAGGCATTAAACAGGCCATGGCTGCACATAGGGACAAAATTAAAGAGCATTTTATCAACAAGAACCCAGCACAGATGTGACAAGGTATCCAGCAAATCACCAACAGGAGTAATCCAGACCCACCCATATACAGCAACAACAACATGGCAGAGGAGCTTATTTTACGCTTGTTTTGACACAGCAAGAAGGGAGACTACAATAACAACAGCCGCTGCCTCTGACCATATGCTGACCCTACAGCCTCATGAGGTGAGGAAAGTCTTTGCCTCAGTGAATGCCAGGAAAGCTGGTGGGCTGGATGGGATCCCTGGGAGAGTGATTAGACTGTGTGTACCAGCTTGCAGGTGTCTTTACTGTCATCTTCAACTAGTCAGTCCATTGTACCCACCTGCCTTAAATCCGCCACGATCATTCCAGTTCCTAAATGCAGTAACATCAGTTGCCTGAATGATTACAGGCTGGTAGCACTGACACCCATTGTGGCTAAGTGTTTTGAGAGACTGGTTTTAAAACACATACAGTAAAATCAGTCCTTCCTGTCAGCTTGGACTAGCACCAGTATGCCTATAAAGTGAACTACTCCACAGAAGATGCTATTTCTGTCGTCCTACACACAGCATTGTCACATCTGGACCAGAAAGGGACTTATGTGAGAATGCTTTTTGTAGATTATAGCTCAGCATTCAATACCATTATTATATACAATACCTCCACACATCACTCCAATACAATTATTAAATTTGCAGATGACACAACCGTGGTGGGAGTGATTTCTAACAGCAACAAGACTGCCTACAGGGATGAAGTCTGTAAATTAACAAAATGGTGCAAAGACAACAATCTCATACTGAATATAAAAAAGACAAAGGAGCTTATCATTGACTTTAGGAGGAAACAGAAGGACCACACTCCTCTAACCGTTAGAGGAGAAGAGGTGGACAGGGTCTCCTGTTTTAAATTCTTGCGGACTTATATCACTGAG
>NW_026115511.1:0-10000 GCF_001640805.2 Lates calcarifer | reverse complement strand
TGAAGAGAAAAATGCAGGCGATGATCCGAAATTATCCTCCTGTTTTCCGCTCTCGGTCTTCAGATAATGTCCCAACCAGAGTGAGCTTTAACAGCAGTGAAAGTATCACGCGGGTCGGATTATCGGGTTTAGACATCTGTCAAATTCAGCCAATAGAATATACATTAGTAATATTGAAAAAGCGCTGTGAGAGGAGATTGAATCCCGTTTCTTAGAAGTCAGAACAACGTCTCCAAAGCATCATAGATAGCATGAACAAAGATCAATATGTGACGCATTTTCGGGCACGATTTAAGGCGTACATAAGAAGGAAACCGTTTTATTTAATCAAATTTGAATTAAAATGTGATGAATTTCCCGAAATAGTGTTGTAAATGGGCTTTAAGCAGCTGGTGGCTGATACTGTGTCAGAACTGCCTGTCAAACATAATCATCCTCTGATCCGAAGGTCAAACTGCTTCTCGCTGCGGTCCGATAAAAATCAAGGATGTTTAGCTTCAGTCATTTTTTGGACTTACGGTCTGTTGAAGATTACAAAACTGAATGTGTTAAGAATATTCCCGTACCTGTCAGGTTCACGAACCTCTCAAAACTCGCCGCTTCTCTCCTGATAAACATTTCACTCTTGAAGTTGTCTTAAAATCACGATTATTTTACACACACACACACACACACACACACACACACCTGTTTAACCAAAAGTGAATTTAATGGTTGTCATGTGATCTGAAATAGTTTATCTTTATTTCAATAATGAGAGATGATACACTAATGTACCAATAATTACTGTAATGTTGATAGTATACATTTTACCCACAGAATAGAACAAAGCCTAGGATAGCCTGTCAGGTTGTTTTTCTTTGTTACCTCTCGAAGCTGTGTGTCAGGGGCTCTACAGTAGTTGTTGTTATATTCTACAGTAGTACACAATATTGATGTGTTATTCACTATTCCCAAGGAATTTGATTAAAACCAAAAATTCAGCAGTTTGTTGCTCCTTTTCTGTGTAGCCTTTTTTGATTTGTTTTTTTCTGTAATTTGACCATGCTGTAGTTCTATATTGTTATTGGGCCCTCCTCATTATTGATCAGAGCTTCCCAAAAGAATATCAAGGTTCAGATGATCGTCGTGCCATAATATTCCCAGTGTAACATTGAATTCAGAAATAACTAAACTGATGAAGTGAGTACAATGTAATTAGTATGTAACTGTTGGGAAAATGCATTACTTTATTTATTTATTAGCTTTGATCTAAGGACAATAAGATGTTCCATGGCCACATGTAGAAAAAAATGGATCTATTAAAGAGGATGCCATAACACACATTATTTGGTGCTATTGTACATAGTGACAGAGCTCCACTGATAATAAAATTTGGAACCTTTTTGACAGTGCAACATTAGTCTGCACACAATCCAGTTATATCCATTTTATCAGCCTATGTTGTGCTTCTCTTCTGTAAAAGAACATTCGTTCAGCTAATCTTTTCATTTTGGTTGCTATGGTGGTGCCTGCAGACACTGAACTCTTGTGGACCAAACATCTTTACGCTTTTGTCATTTTACATGTCTTAAATTGAAAAAGACCTCCTTTTATGTAGTGAAACTCAGCTACAGCCGAAAGGATGTTTTGCAGTCTGCAAAACATGAGTACAATGCAAAGTGAGCATGATGCACTATGTAGTGTAAGACAAAGAGCTCCTGCATCTTTGTTTTCAATTGCAACATTTTAAACACAGTCATCGAGCTGGATGGGCGAAGTTTACAATCGTGACAAGCTGGCTGTATTATCTTCTTAGAGAGTTCACTGCTGTTTTTATACAGCATTCTACCCGCCAGAGCTGTACAGTAGCACTAGTGATAAACAAAGCATACCCCTAGTGGATTTTCATCATCATTTCAGTCATGCAAATTTAAAGACTGTTTTGCTGAAATTCCTCTAACATGTCAAGTTTGCTGCAAGAGCAGAAAAATACACAGGCCAGATGAGTTACTGATTCAATGTGAACTATGACCTTAGGTTCTCTCACAAATGGTCACACACATTTGTTTGAAGGCCCAAATAGTGTGGACTTTTGAAATATAAATTCCATATTATATATATTTGCAGGTTATTTATTTGATATGATTTGGGTTGTTTGACTTGTTACATTGTTGATATAAACAAGGTTTTTCCAGCATCAGTTGCTGTCTAGTTGACACCCTGTAAATGTAATGCTGTCAATCAGTTTTAGAGTTGCAGCAAGCTGTCTTGAGTTGCAGTGGTATGACACTATGCGTTTAAATGTTCTTCATTGTGTTACATCAAACAGTACTCTTAACCTGTTGTCACGTTTAGTCCTTTGGCTATTTATATGTTTTGCAAGAAAAGAGAATAATATGTCCAATTCACATTTGACCCCTGTTTGTACACCTCATGTCCACCTCAAATATGCTGCTAATGCTACTATCATGCTAGCAGTTATGTAACAATAGGTTTTTTTTGGTCCATAGAAACAGAGGGTGACTAACAGGCTGTTGTTTGTTGCGGCAAGCAGCAGCCATTATTCTGAAGAGTGGCAGTGCTCTTTCACTCAGAGCTGCTCATTAACTGATATTCATAGAGCAAAAATTGATGTTGTATGGGTGTTTGTTTGCAGTGTGGCCCACATGAGTGCTGTCTATGTTTTTCAAACTTGGTGCTCAAATCACAAATCAGAAGGTGACACATTTATGACAGAAGTTGATTCCACTTCTGCTGTGTGATTTGATGCTCATCATCACTCAGACTGCAACACTGGGAGGCCTCTATGTGTTGATCAAATGGAGCATATGTTCCTGTAAAGAGATATAATCATCTGATTTGCTTGATGTCCTCATGCTAAACTGATGCCACTGCTACAGTGGTTTAGGACATTTACTGAATTTAAATCTGAAATCACATTCACTTTTTCTGTCAAAAAAATGTTAGTGTAACTACAGATTTATTGTTAATAGTTTTTTTTTTATCAACCTTAATGTAGACGAAAATGGTGCACTGGGACGGTTTGTATGTGTGAAGGGGTTCAATTCAATTCAATTCAGTTTTATTTATATAGCGCCATATCACAACAACAGTCATCTCAAGGCACTTTTCATATGGAGCAGGTCTAGACCGTACTCTTTAAAATAGGTATTTACAGAGAGAGACCCAACAAATCCCACCATGAGCAGCACTAGGCGACAGTGGCAAGGAAAAACTTCCTTTTAAGAGGCAGAAACCTCGAGCAGAACCGGACTCAGGGTGGGCGACCATCTGCCTCGACCGGTTGGGTTAAGAAGGAGAGAGGGGGGGAGGGGGTAGAGAATAGCGAAAGAAGAACATAGCATAACACGGGTTCCATATCAGATGTAAGATGAGGCCAGTAATACAGCAGTAGTAATGATAGTAGTGATAATTAAAGTATTAACTGCAATAACATAGCAATACAACTAATAACAGTGTAAGTAATTTCTAATTCTAGCAGCAGGTGTTGAGTGGAGTTGTAGGAGCAGCAGGATCTGACCCTACAGCTCCAGAGGCAGAAATACCTGCAGAAAGAGACAGAAGAGGAGAGAGAGACGGGAGAGCACAATACTACAGGAAAGGGGACATATTGAGTTAGTAACATGTAACATGGGATATGAATCCATATTGAGTGGAGAGAGGGAGGGAGGGAGAGAGAGAGAGAGAGAGAGAGAGAGAGAGAGAGAAAGGAGCTGGAAGGAGGAGTTGGAATGATAGTCAACACCCCCACACCTGAGGCCATGATTCTCTACCAGAAAATGGTGGTGATTGTTCCCTCTAGGTGGGGGAGAGTTGTTGCCCCAAATTAAGGATTATGGGTCTCTCGCAAGTTAGGGAAGGATGGAAGTTGACAGGTGGATTGGTGTGGACATTGTACTGGACCAGTGGAACTCTTTAATTAAATGTTATTTTTTATTTCCATGTAATAGGGTACCAAGGGTTCTTTTGGAATCTCCAAATACCAAACCAGAGAGAAAAATGCGTGAAATATAGATTTTCAGTGGAACTGTGGAATTGAGTTGTTTTGGATGAGACTTCATGCTGTAGTCCCATTGTGTTTTCCAGTGATTCTGAAAATCTCAGAGATTTTAGTCTCTCTTTAAAAGGTCTCTTTCAAAAGAGACCACAACCATGTATGTACTACAAATGGTTCAAGAACAACTTTTAATATTCCTCGAGTATGCCTTTGATGGGGTGTTTTAGGGTATTGATTGATACTATCATCAGTATATAAAAAAGTCATCCATTACACATTAGATAACATTCTGGGCACATGAATACCCTTTCTCAGTGTTGTAATATTTGTGTCTCTGCTGCTGCTATAAATGTTTTTTTGAGCTCACCTCCAAGCCGTTGATAACGGCTAAATAAGTAACAGGACATTTTGGGACTTAAGGTAATTATTTAGTACACAATTACACAAGCCATCCAGTTTTCCCCTTTTAATTCCCTCAAGGTATTTTTATGGTTGGCAGAATTGTTTTTGTATAAGTAACAGAGACAGAAAGATAAATTGACACCCAGATATACAGTGACACACAGGATTATAGTCAGCTGTAATAATTATATGGCTTACTGTCTCATAAACACTGGACTTATAAATCACAACACAATCTGACCTGTTGAGGCTCCTGGTGATTCTTCATTGGGCTGAAGTTGATGGAGTTTATATTCAGCTCTGCTGCAGGAAGTGGAGCAGTGAAATTAGCATCTGCAGTGGAAGTGGGTTGAACTAATTTCACTGATTAGAGCCTCACTTGAAGTTGGAAGCTAAGAGAGCACATCTTGTGTGTCTGTTAATGAGTCAATATAATGATAATTAACACTGGTTCAGCATTGGCAAAATAGCTTCTTGTTTTTCTAATGGAACAATGATTAGAATCAGCACTAGAATCTGACACTCACCCAATGCTTTATTGTCATTACACCAAGAATAAAGTGATGTTGACACGCACACATATATGCATGCTCACATATATTTATATATATACACATATATATATATTTCTAACATACAATCAAGCGTCACCGTCAACAGTCCAGGTATTTGAGGCGTTCTATCACAAGCACACCTGATGCAACTAATGAAGCCCTGGATTGGTATTAATATATACAATATGTATGTATAATATAGGGTGGTGTCAGTAGAGGGGCTGTGTGTTTGTAAGAGTTAAGTTCAGTGACTGCTCTGGGAAAGAAGCTGTTTTTCAGCCTGGATGTGTGGGCTCTGAAAGTCCTGAAGCACTTGCCAGGTGGCAGAAGTGAGAAGAGCTGATGAACTGGGTTAGTTACATTTTTCAGGATGGAGCTGACTGTGGGCAGTGGCTGTTTGATGATTTTCTGAGATGTGTTTATGACTCTCTGGGGACTTATGCTGTAAGTCAGGACACTAAGCCTTAAGCTACTCTGCAGACAGGTTAGTTTTCCTGACTGTCCGTTGGAAATACAGTTCCTGTTAGGTCTTTTTTTTATCAGAGCAGTGGAGTTGACAGACCATGTGAGGTCATATTTACATGCAACCTGCTGGGGACAATGGTATTAAATGCAGAGCTGTAATCAATGAAGAGCATTCTTATGTATGTCCCCTTCTGGTCAGGGTGTGTCAGTGCTATATGGAGGGCTGTGGTGATAGCATCTTCTGTGGACCTGTTTGTTCTGTAAACGTACTGGTCAAGGTTAGGTGGGAGGGTGGTCTTGATGTGCTTCAAGATCAGTCACTCAAAGCATTATTACTCCTACACAAACAAATCACACAAATAACTTAAGCAGTTAAAGCAGGGCTCACAAGTAGAATTGCAGCACTTCATTTTTTTTGTACCATGAAGAATAATTATGATACACTGAACCCAACAGGGTGAGAGATTTAGTGCCATTTGAAGAGATACATAAGATTAGATCTAAGGCAAAGTATTGCTGTGGAGAAATGCTATGATAAATAATATTAAACTATGAAACCCCTTGGAGTCACTACATCCAAACAGAAGACACTCAGGAAACTGGCTGAGGAGCCAAAGAAGGGGCTGTGACTCAGAAGAAGAGACCCTAAGTGGGGGAACCAAGGATCCTAGGGCCAGCCGCAGGGAGATGTTCTGGGATCAAAGGGGTGGCTCCCATCTCATGTACCCTGTGGTACTCACTGCCACCGGCAGAGGTCCAACAGGCAGAAATGACTTGCAGGTTACACCTGTGCTTACATCTAAGAAAGCAAAGCTAAAATGAAGTCTGAAAATAGATCATAAACTGCTTTTTACAACCAAGCCATATACAATGTGACCTTCTCTGTTTGTTAGAATTTATGAGAAATAAAGAGAAAAGTATGAATTACAGACCGAAAAAGCATAAGTGTATTTGTGCAAACCCAACTGGGAGGAGTGACTGTAGCAGTTTCCAGGCACTGTTCCTTAGCCATGTGTGTCCAGGTGAAAGACAAGGAACATCTCAGATTAACCATAACCCAAAAGCCCAATATTTCTTAATGTACAAATAAGTATCAGATAGATAGATAGATAGATACTTTATTAATCCGCAGTTCCAGCAGCATCAACACACTTAAGATAAAAGGACAAAGGCATGCAATAAATATTGGGAATAATAATGATAACATTGCTAATAAAAAACACAGTGAAGAGACTTTAAGTCCAGTGCAGAGTCCAGTGCAAACAGAATGCCATATTTAAGGTGCATGGTGTACAGTGTGTGTGTATGTATGTATGTAGTCCATCAGAGCAGTTGACATTAACATTTTCCCCCCTTCGTGGAATTAAAGAGCCACATGGCATGGGGGAGAAACGATCTCCTCAGTCTGTCTGTGGAGCAGGACAGTGACAGCAGCCTGTCATTGAAGCTGCTCCTCTGTCTGGAGATGATGTTGTGCAGTGGATGTAGTGGATTGTCCATGATCGACAGGAGCCTGCTCAGCATCTGTCGCTCTGCCACAAATGTCAGGCTGTCAAGCTTTGTGCCCAAAACAGAGCCTGCCTTCCTCACCAGTTTGTCCAGACGTGAGGCGTCCCTCTTCTTGATGCCCCCCCCTCCCAGCACACCACCACGTAGAGGAGGGCGCTTGCCCCAACAGTCTGATAGAACATCTGCAGCAGCTTCTTGCAGATGCTGAAGGATGCCAGCCTTCTAAGGAAGTACAGTCGGCTCTCGGTCAGGGCAACTGGCCTGAAGTCATTCAGCACTCCAGGATGTGATTTCTTTGGGACTGGGATGATACAGGATGTTTTCCACAGCCGAGGGACCCTCCCCCATTCCAAGCTCAGGTTGAAGATCCTCTTTAGGTTTCCCAGCTCCAGCGTGCAGGCCTTCAGCAGTTGAGGGGATACTCCATCTGGACCTGTTGCTTCGCTGGGGCGAAGCCTCCTCAGCTCTCCACACACCTGAGCTGCTGAGCTGCTGTGATTGTGGGGGGGGGGCATTCTCCCCTGTGCTGGAGTCGACTCGTGGGGAGAGGGAGAGCTGAGGGTGGGTGGGGGTTGCAGTGTTTTGAGGTGAGAATGAGTTGGGGTGGTCAAACCTGTTGAAGAGGTTGTTCAACTGGTTCGCTCTCCCAACATCTCCCTCAATGGTGGCACCCCTCTTTGAGCTGCAGCCAGTGATGATCTTGAGCCCCTCCCACACCTCCTTCATGCTGTTATTCTGCAACTTCTGCTCCTACTTCCTTCTGTATTGCCTTTTTGCTGCTCTAAGCTGGACTTTGAGTTCCATCTGCACGCGCTTTAGCTCCTGCTGATCACCATCTTTAAATGCCTTCTTCTGATTCAGAAGGTCCTTGACGTCACTTGTGATCCAGGGCAGCGTGCAGTTTTAACCGGAACAGCAATGTCCATACAGAAGTTGATGTAGTCAGTAGTGCAGTCAACAACATCCTTGATGTTCTCACTGTGTGACCCCTGCAGTGCATCCCAGTCTGTGGTTCCAAAACAATCTCTCAGAGCCTGTTCTGCCTCAGGAGACCACTTCCTGAATGAGCGTGTGGATGTGGGTAGCTTCCACACTCTAGATTTGTAGTGAGGCTGGAGCAGAATGAGGTTGTGGTCTGCTTTCCCCAGTGCAGGCAGCAGGGTGGCGCTGTATGCGTCCGTTACGTTAGCATACAGTAGGTCAATGGTCCTATTTCCTCTGGTGTTACAGTCCACATACTGGTAGAAAGCAGGTAGTGTCTTGTCCAATGTCACATTATTGAAGTCCCTCGAGATTAACACAAGTGCCTCTGGGTGCCGTGTTTATAGTTTAGCAACAGCGGAGTGGATGACGTCGCTCGCTACCTCCGCATCGGCATATGGAGGAATGTAAACAATGACAACAATGGCGTGTCCAAACTCTCTGGGCAGGTAGTAGGGACGCAGACAAAAAGCCAAGAGTTCGGTGTCTCTGCAGCAGCTGGAGATGGAGATGTTTACATATAAGTCCTCCTCCTTTCCGCTTCCCGCAGGCTTTCGTGTCTCTGTCCGCTCTGACTGTACTGAAACCGGGTAGCTCCACGTTACCATCCGGGATGCTAGACGTGAGCCATGTTTCAGAGACGCACAACAGACTGCACTCTCTGTAGGTCTTGATGTTTTTCACCAGCGCAGCCAGTTCGTCGATCTTATTCGGTAGTGAGTTCACATTACCCATAATCACACAAGGTGGTGTAGGCTTAAATTGCCATTTCTTCGCCAGACGCCCTTTAGCTTCGCGCCGGCACTGCAGCCACGATACGGCCACCTCACTCGTCAGGTAAATGGGGAACCACCCCGGCGCAGGACCATGTTTTCAGAGCAAGAAGTAATTCCCTCGAATAAATGAGTCTTGGTGTGATAAAATCCATATCCATAGGATAGAATAACACAGAGTATCACGCAGATTAGAAAAACTGCCAGTGTAGTCCTACTATTTACTTTGTTCTGTTTGGATCCTTATATCACTGAACCAGTATTAGGCAGTGGATCACCTCAGAGTAAACTGATAAACTGATGAACAGGTGTGCAAGTGAGGTCCTCAAGCAGGAAAGTGCCATACCGAGAGCTACAGACAGAAAGGAAAGAAAAAGAGAAAACACCATAAACATTAACGTAACAGGCAGCGTTGATCATGCCATTTGTTACATCCAGACTGGACTATTGTAATTCATAGAGTTTCCAGGAGCAGAAAGAGAGGCAGATCCTCCAGCTATCAGGCTCCTCTACGGTGGAACCTTCTCCCAGTTTTGGTCTGGAGGCAGACACCCTCTGCACTTTTAAGGGTAGGCTTAAAACTTTCCTTTTTGATAAAGCTTATAGTTAGCTTGCTTGACCCATCCCTTAGTTATGCTGCAATAGGTCTAGACTGCCAGAGGGCTTCCCATGATGCACTAAACTTCTCTCTCTCTCACTTCTCAGTAAATGGTAAGTGGTCTAGTCGTATCAACCACTCAAAGCGCTTTACACTACGCGTCACATTCACCCATTCACACAGCGCTTGCACTACTACAAAGCGCTCTAGCACATTCACACACTGATGTTACAAACATCAGGGCAACGTGGGTTTCAGTATCTTGCCCAAGGATACTTCGGCACAGACTGGAGGAGTTGGAAATCAAACCGCTGACCTTCCAATTAGTGGGTGACCTGCTCTACCTCCTGAGCCACAGCCGCCACAGTATGGATTCATATCCCATACATACATGTTACTAATCGATATCCTCCCTTTCCCGTTGTTTTTGTGTTCTTTCATTGCTCTCTCTCCTCTTCTGTCACTTTCTGCATTTATTTCTGCCTCTGGAGCTGTAGAGTCTTATCTGTGATGACAAGCCTCCTGCTGCTCCTACAACTCCACTCAACACCTGCTGTTTTTTTAGAGATTATTAGTACTGCTCTTGTCTGCATAATGCTATGTTCTCCTGCCGCTATTCTCTGGGTCTCTCTCTGTAATTATAATCATTTAAAGAGTACGGTCTAGACCTGCTTTATATGAAAAGTGCCTTAAGATAACTTCTATATAAATAAAATTG
>NW_026115510.1:0-31101 GCF_001640805.2 Lates calcarifer | reverse complement strand
TTTGACGTTTACTCTTGTTTAGGTTGAGCACACCGGATGAAAGAGGAAAGAAAGAAAGTTTAAACAGGAGAAAGCAGGATGTAAGTTTTACCATTTGAACAAGTCTGGTTGAAACTTAGAGGATTACAGAGGAAATAAATATTTTCACCTGACTAACAGCATTTTAAATGATTCATTATGTCAATATTTACCAACAAAGAGTATTCTAGGAACATAGTAGCCATCAGGTGCCATGTTCGGGTCCATAGTCTCTTCCTGTGAATAAAATCATGTTCAGAAGTTTGTCTGTTACTAGAACAAATAAAGTGTACCAACCTGGACTCTATTCTATCCTTGAGTGTAATTTCTGTCTCCATATTTCACATAGGTTACTGTATTACAGTGGAAAACAGACAGATCTATAATTACCACCACATTGAGCATGATGAAATCCTCTTTGGCCATTTTCTGAACGGACTTTTGAGCAGCAAAGGCCTTCTTCAGTGCTGTTGAAATAATTCTGTTTAGTTTCATTATAACACTTAACATTGGAAAGAACAGACACAGAGGGAGGCTGGGCAAGTTAGGAACGAGTTTTAAAAGTGAGACCAACAGAATAACCCTGTCTAGTTTTCCTGTCAGATTACTCAATATAATAAGCTAAATGATTGAAATCTCCTTCAAATAGTTTGGCTGAGCTGTAAACCAGGCTGAGTAATGATCAGTGTGTTCAGGCATTCAGAGGTAAAGAGTGTAAATATAACTGAAACCTGGCAAAAGTCTAAAGTCTTTGCCCTGTAGGTGGTCAATCTATTGTTTATGTGTTAGGAAATGCTGGTGAGTTTACTTTCAGGAAACCAGCTGGGTGATTTATGAATATGATTCTTAACTATTTCATTTCCTGCTTGGCAGGTATTGAGGAATGTACGCACGTCGTTCTTATGAAACCCAGCCCAGGTATGTGTAAGAGGAGCAGGATGTACGTTTACATTCAAAATCTTTAACAAAGCAGAGTCACTGCAGTACCTTGACTGTACGGGCATTCGTCTCGATGATGGATGACCATCAGGGGCTTCTGACTGTGAGAACAAAACCACAGAGAAACAAGTAAACACATTCCTCAGCACAATATGTACAATGTTAGGTGTGAATACTGTATTGCACAATATAATCCCTGAGAAGTCAGTGTATGTTGAAGAATAATGATCAAACAAGAATAATAAGTTGCTTTTATGGGACAGAAATGGAGCTGTGTTCCGCAGACGCAGCTCTGCATTATGCTGTGTTTTAACCACCTGATCATCCTCATGGACGTATGAGTGGGATAATTAGGATGAAAATATAACCCAGCTGATCATCCCAGCACACAGAATGCATATGAATAGTATGCTATTTACAAATGCATGAAACATATGTTTTTCTTTTCACGTTGCTCAGAAATCTGTCAATGAATCTTCAAATGTATCCATAATTAGACAGCAGTATTTTCAGTAGCTGTACGTGATATCTCCCTGCTCTGTGCCCTCTCTGCGGGTGATAGTAATTCATATGCACGCCATCTGTTAGACCCCAGCCTTGAAGCTGCAGTTATAACAAGGAATTAAAGGATGTGACCTGTAGTTTCCTATTTAAATTCTATTCTCACATCCAAACAGAATAAAGAACATTCAGGATTGTTATCAAGGTGCACAGTCTTACCTACTCGCCATCTTTGCCAGGCCTTCTTCATAACTTTTCACCCAGCCTAATGTTATCCCCCCATCCTGCAGGGGAAAAAAGAAACGCTGCTCTGTGGCTTCATTATATTAACTGAGTCCCTCCTCAAGCAAAAATCAATCTGACAGCTGTGAATTTTGTTTGCTAACAAGTCTGCAGTTGTGCATGCTTGAATAAAGGGAGCGTCACCCACCTCTTGACAGGGACTGAGGCTTCACTTTCTTTTTTTTAGGTTCTCCCGGCACCAGCACAGATGCCAAAACAACAAAGCAAGCAAGACCCAGCGAAGCATCACTTCCTGTCCTCTGAGAGAACTGCAGTGACAGTTGGCAGGGAGATTAGAAAGAGGTGAAATTCAGTGACATGTTTGTTTGAGAGGCATTTGGATTTTTGACCCTCGGCTTGCTAACAGCAGACTGGACAGATGGTCTCACGATCATATTTTCCTCTTGTGAAGCTGACTCACCAAACACGTTCAACAAGACTGGGATACAAATGACTGTACATGTGGTAGCGACGTCAAACAGGCAGTTAAAAAGACAGATTGTCTTCATATAAAACCTGCATTATCATTAAGCTGCTATCACGTTATAATATTCATTTTAGAAGATGCTGGAATTCTAGACATGTTAATCACTCAGTGAAAATAAAAATGCAGTTGTCTTAATTAAATTGTCTTGTTAACAACTGATATAATACATAATATATCAGCATACCATTACTATAACTATAAAAAGCATCAGTGTCAAAAAGTATGAAACAGCAGTCACTTCAATCACTTAAAATCTCTGGAACCCCTAATCATACACAGCATTTTCTGTAGCAAGCTTTTGCAATTAGGTAATTAGCTATTATTAAAAAAAACATTATTATATCATTTTTTAATACAAAAGATATTTCATAAATCAGGTATTTCGTTCACTTGCATATAATAAGTGTCTTACCTTGACAGCAAGAAGCAACAAGCAATCTGCACTCGCACTCTGATACACTTCCCTTTTGTCAGATGCCTCTCTCAACTGAACTCACCAAACAGGTATATCAAAGTAGTGTGCTATAAATAAAGAAGGTTGATCCCCCATTGAGACACACACACACACACATAGTGGAAATGCTGTAACACCTGCAGGTACAGAATCATACAGACTGGTTGATGACAAGTTGGCTATTGTCAAATATGCACTTTCAGCCGGGGTCTCACAGTTGGTGAAAAATAATATTTAAAAAAAATCATAACGCTGATGTGGAAGGCCGTCGCTTATCATTTAAATTCACATTATCATCTGTTGCAGAAAGTTCTTATGACTCTGGTTATATAGTACTGAAACTAAACTGCCTATATGCTGCATATATACACATACATATTTATGGTATATCAGTATATCAGCATACATGGGCTTTTATTTTCGAGTGTTTTTGTGTAATAATATGGCACAGACTGTGTTTACTGTCTGTCTATCTATCTATCTATCTATCTATCTATCTATCTATCTATCTATCTATCTATCTATCTATCTATCTATCTATCAGTACCCTACCACAGTTTTGTTGCAGATTGTTAGCTGTTGCTATGGACACAGGTAGCGCTTAGCAACGGTAAACCCTCGGCGCAGGCGCAGTCCTCGGCAATGATGCACTGTGGGATTGCAGAATATTGACATAGCAACCAGGCGCCAGAGCCAACCAGTTTTTTTCACTCCGGATTACTTTTCTGTTGTCGGCTCTGCGCTAAAATTACTTCGCTTTACTTTCTTCTGCTGTCATGAATGCGGCAGTGGTCAAAAAGACCCAGGACACGCTGGGCAAAGTGATAAAGAAACCGCCTCTCACGGAGAAACTGCTTAGCAAGCCCCCGTTTCGATACCTCCACGACATCTTCAGTGAGGTGAGACTTATCTGCTAATGCTACGTTAGGTTAGCAAGCTTACATTTGTTTAACTAAAAGCATATTTAGTCCTCGTGTATAAAATAAGTATAATTCCAACGGTGCGAGTGTCATTTAAAACACACATAAGTGAGCCAGTTGGCTAGCTAATACACCACCGTTAGCATGAACTAAGCTAACCAACTAAGTTAAGTAACATTAACTTCGTTGATCCGTTACTGCCTCCATAGCTATCATATTATCTGTCGTATCACGAATAAGGTTGGCCGAGTCATTAAGGTCAATCATCGACCGAAGAATTGCTAACGTTCACCAGTAATACAGTAGTAAGTTGTTAATACTGCAGGTTAGCTAGTTAGCTAGCCATGTCAACAGCGTCGTCTAGTTGCTAGGCACGACCTGAGCCCGCACAGGGATCAACAAACCAATTTTTGTCCATTGCGGTTAGCTAACCGGGGTGAAACGATTGTGAATCCTACGTTGGCCTAAATGTGTCTGCCTCTCAGAACCCGTCACGTTGAGATCAGGGATGCTGAGCAGCTTATCGCAGCTGTGCTGTTCGATAAGAGGGGAAATAGAGGGTTAGCTACGTTATGTTTTGATTTATTTAGTTGCTGTAAATGTACAAAACGTTGTTGCCGTTCCTTGATTCAGATTGTGCTCCTCAGAGCTGTCCCAAAGCTGCAAAATAAGTTAAGGTACATATGCGTGTATGAGTAAATTACAGATACACCTGAAGCTTGGTGATGAAGTCTGCAGTAAAATGTCTCTTGCCCATGCAGTTGGGATTGGTTTAGCAGCTGTTACTCTCAGGTGAAGAGGTCAGGTACACACCGGGGTCAGCTACCACCTACTACTTACAAGCAGTCTCTGGATAACTCACAAAACCACATTTTCTTTTTCTTCTTTGTTACATTGTTACACACAACAGAATCCTTTGACCTTAAATGTAAAGCAGAGTAAAAATCTGTTTCACTTTTCTAAACAGAAGTGAGGTCTCATTCTCACTCTCCACCTGTTGGGCAGCCTCATATTTCACCGTAGGTTCATGTATATTTGATAAAGGGAAGCGTGTCGACATGTGTGACTCCTTTCCTCTGATTAGAAATGCGTTTGACTTTAGGATTGGTCTATCCAACAACTGAATTTTGACTAGTTATAGAAGAAATGTACTATTTTGATTTTTATCAAATTAGCGTACATTAGAAAATCCCTGGGGCTACATACTGGGACTCATATAAATATATTCTGGAATTGGGTACAAAACTGCTTAATGGTGGTTTATAGTATTTATATATAGTATTTTAGGCTTTAAGTAGATAATGATAGAAAAGATCTCCACACAGTGGATGAAATGGTTGATACTGCAGATTATGTAATAATTACACCTTTATTTCCCCCACTCTCAGGTCATCAGGACCACTGGGTTTATGAAAGGGCTATATGGAGAGAATGAAATGAAGTCAGATAATGTTAAGGTAAGTTGACTACACTCAGTCCACCTGGCTAGACTCTCTGGCTATTATTTTCTGTTTGATTGTTTTTCTAACCTCTAGCCTCCTGATATCAGTATTCTTAGGTCAGTAGTGTTCTTCTTGTGTTAATTTGTCTGATTATGCACTTTCTTTTGTACAGAATATATATTAATGTCCTAAGCAGCAGTATTACTTGCGTAGAAGATCACCTGTGTGTTACATGGGACAGTCTGAAGGGTGTCTGGGTGTGGAGGTAACCCTACACGCTGCCTGTGTAACACACTCTGAGTGAGAGGATCTGGCAGGACATGACTAAGAGGGCCTGTCAAGGTGTCAGAACTCAAGTCTGCTGTTTGACAGCTCACCTCAAATTAATACTGGACTGGAAGGTGCTAGGCTAGGAGAAAACGCTCAGATATATGTTAGTGCTCAGAACTAAGTGACTTACAACTTGAAGGCCAATTAATTCTAATTAAATATTCTACCGAAACCTTCTTCCAGATCATTTGGCATGTTACAAGAGCTAAATGGACTCACCAAAAGTTTTCGCCATGCACTTCAAAAAGGCTTCACCAAAAGTACAGTATGTCTGACACATATTTCTGTGCCAGACTATGTAGTGCTTTATGAACTAGATGAGGAATTTTTCAGTCAATACTTAAACTTAACACTTAGTTTTAGCTAAATTATCAACCAGGTTAACACTGTGTGTCCGTCACTATTTGAATGTAATTCTCATAATGTACTCACAATTCTCATATTTTTAAAGATCACATTGATGTGCCTCCACAATAATAGAATTCTTTTCATCTATCATCTGAAGTTTTCTGAAAAGTTTCAAAAAACTTCTTGTGTAAATTATGTGATGTATTAATTGCCTGGAAAGCCTCTGCAGCCTTGCCTATTGTGATGTTATAGCCAGGTGGCTGCACAAACTACAAGTACTTATGTTACACAGTTGGCAGGCTTCTCAGATGTAGCGGCCTGATAGACTAGAAGCTCTGCTTAATCGGGTCATTTGTCTGGAATAGTGTCTGTTCTTTTTACATGCCTACTAGAATGTTAATGTTAATATTAATGTAAGGAACTTTATTGTCCGTACTGTGGAAAAATAATCTTTGGCTTTACCGTACGCCATTAAAAACTGTGCAGTACAGGGTAGCTGACAATACAAAATGAAGCAAGGCTTACTTGAATACATGTAGAGAGGAATTAGAGTTAAATGGTGCACATAAATTGTGATTATTGGGCTAATTATAGTGAAAAAGTGTAAGGACAGATTGAAAAAAGTTGGACCGAGTTTGCAACTTTGCAACTATGCACAACTATTCATGGTATGTAGAACTGTAGCATGTTATTATGTGGCTTGTGTTGAACTCTGCAGGGATATGCATATCTCAGGGGCTTAATCATTCTTAAGTGTGTTGGAAAATAACTCCCAGTGGAGTCCTTTTACTTTAACAACCATATTGTGCACTCTCTTGGTTATCAAAACGTCTTTTATCTTTCTAGGATAAGGATTCTAAGATAGCCTTCCTCCAGAAAGCCATAGATGTCGTGATGCTGGTGAGTGGTGAGCCCCTGGCAGCAAAGCCAGCACGCATTGTGGCTGGCCATGAGCCTGAGAAAACCAATGAGCTCCTGCAGGTCATCGCCAAGTGCTGCCTCAACAAGGTCTGTCTTCTCAGAAGATTAAACACACACACTGAAAAGCTGACTGTGAAGTTTAAAACACTAACATTCCAATCCTCCAATTTTTCAAATTCATTCATTGACAATTTTATCTATGTTATGCTGGAGACACAAATATATGGCACCACGTAAAAAGGAAAATTAAGTGTGTGTTATTTTTCACATTAAAATATTAGACTCTTGAGAAAACTGTTCAGCTGCCTCAGGGGGAACTTTGAAATATTTTAATTGCACCCTGGAGATGGAGTGTAAACAGATGAGCTGGTGCCTGGGGGATAGCTGTATTTTGATATCATGTCATGTAGACGATTCTTAGCACTTTAAATGTCTTCCTCTCAGATTTTATGCAACATCACTGCGGCGTTGAAGCCATCTGGTTACAACTGTAATAGAGATGGTGTTTTTAACTTGTATGATACAAAGGAATTGAGAACTTAACGAAAACATGAGAGTGTCTTTAATGTGCACTTGTTCTGAAAGTAGTATTTCTCCTCTGGGGAACACTTAACACTGGTAATAATACTTCTTACCTAACTGCTGTAGGGCCGTTTTGTGATGCACTTTTGAACCTTTTTGTTTGCCCTCTCCATGGACCAGTTTTAGCATTTTGCTTAAGGACGTTTTATAGAGGGAACAAGAGTAAATATTATTCATTAACAGTGTTGCTGCATAAAATTGAGTGGCTCTCCTAAAATTAATCTGTAGATGCCCAGTGATGATGCAGTGAAGCGAGTACTTGCAGGAGAAAAGGTGGACATGAAGACCAAGGCCAGCACCTCCAGGTCCCAGGACAAGGAGAATAGAGGACGTGAGCGTCACCTGGATAGAGAGGTGAGAGTCCTCAGCCCCTCTCAAAGTGTGGAATTTTAAATGTTCCCCACTGCTAAATCCCTCATCTGGTGTGAAATGTATTTTCTGTGTTAGCCTTGATGAATGGTGAGTTTCCCAGCATATGTCTTTGGCTAAAAGTAAATCCTCACGCTTTGTTTTGTTTTGAACTGTTCCAGGAGAAGAAGAAAATTACAGAGCGCAGCGGGAGCCGGGACCAGAAGGACCCAGACCAGCCCAAAGAGCAGGAGAGTCGCCATAGAGATGGGGAGAAAGAGCACCACCGGGACAGGGAACGCTCTGACAAGCACCACCGCAGTGAACAGGACCGTGGCAAAGACCGCGACAAAGACAAGAGCCGAGATCGGGAGCGAGACAAGGATAGAGATAAAGGACGAGTTAAAGACAGAGACAAGGAGAAGGACAGAGAGAGAGATAGAGAAAGGGAAAAAGACAAAGAGAAGGATAAAGACCGGGAAAAGACAAGAGAGAGAGATTCGCACAGAGACCGGGAAAGAGACAAGGACAAACGAAGAGACAGAGACAAAGAGCGGGAGAAGGAGAGAGAGCGACACAAAGAGGGGGAAGAGAGGAACAAAACTGTAGAGAATGGCAATAGCAAGGTGTGTCTCTTCAGCCCACACACATCTTACATGTTTGCAACAAACGCCAGTGTTTACATTTAATGTGTATGTTTGTGCTCAGGCCAGAGTATCAGAGGAACCACAGCAAACCTCCAGCCCTGACGAGCCCAGCAAAACAGCCAAACCTGTGCCAGCTGTAAGTTCTCTTCTTTAGTCTAAAGTGCACACTTTTACATTTAGACCTAATATTACATCTGTCACAGAGAGTTTTAAAGAAACATAGTTAGATGCTCGTTTTGTCTGTTCACATATTTTAAAAATTTAACACATCTTATGCAGGTTTTATTTTTTTAAAAATCTGATTTTTTTCTGATGTGCCTCTCATTCTTCCAAGGAACCAAATTCAACTGAAGAGGTATTCAACCTTGCAGAGAGTAGAGAATGAGACCTGTATATAGCAGAAATTTTAGTGTTAGATTGCCTTTGGGTGGCTGGCTGCTTGGTTTACTGCTTATATGGGCTATAGTGCATAAGACATGTCAGGTCTTGCTGCCTTCTATTTGTAATTTGTGTAATTGATAAATGTGACGTGGCATAATGCTGTGTTCTTTGCTGTGTGCAGCCTGCAGAAGCAGTTGAAAACCAGGTAAGAACTTAGTGTCCCTTATTTAATGGCTAAAAAACACTTTTTTATTTCAGAAAACGATGCATCACTTAGTGCCATAACAATCCAATATGAATTTTTGCAATTGTCTTTGAAGCTGTCGCCATTCACGAGCAACTTGCATGCCTCTGGCTTTAGTTTGTAAAATGATACGCACTCTGCTTTTAACCATGCATTTTACATCTGTACTGCTGCCATGAGGGAATTCCCTGTGTGTGAGCCATGCAACTGTTCGCTGTGGATCACATGTGAAATGCTAAACCTACATCTGGCCTGTTTGCTGTCAGACTTATTAATGACACGAGGCATGCTGTATGTTTTAGCTCCATACGTCAGCTGTAAAACAACTGAGTTCACTAACTTGCTTGTTCAGATGTTAGAAAGCCATTTCAAAGATGAAATGTTGGTTTGGAAATATGTAGAATGGTTTGAGTGTTCAGTTAAACATAAAACCGCCAATCATGAGGAGGAGTTGGTTACAAAGCGCAGTTATATTACAATTTATAGCTCAATTTCTGGCTTTATTTTACTGCTGTTACATTTCTGTTATTGAAGCTTCCAAAGCTCATTCTGTCGTTTTGCTTTTCCAAAAGGAAACTGCTCTTGCTTGTTTGCTGTTCTAGACTAATGCTACATGCTACTAAATTATTAGGCTTTTCCACACTATCCTAATCATTAGTGAGTGACGTGTTGCCTTCAGTGCTTATTATCCTAAAGCTGTATCTTTCTTCTCTTTCCTCCTCTTACAGACTGACAGTCCAGCTAGAATACCTCGGCCTTCATCTGCCAAAGGGCAGAGGCGGAGACCTAAAATTGGAGGTCAAGGTAACGGCCCAAAGTCATCCTTCCCCCAGCACCCTATTTTAAACACCTGTTCCAATGAGGGACATCTCACTTAGTTACTACAGATGTCTAATGTAATGTTACTAACTGTACTTTAATCATTGACAGACGGGCTTTTTAGTGCATCCAAACTGATTTTATAGTTGACTGCTTTCTGTTTGCTTTCCACTTGTCTAATAAAATCACTGACTAGTTTCTTTAGTGGGAGGTAGGAGTGACTCATCATGATCTCTGTTGGCAGAGGCAATATAAGCCTCATAGAACTGACATTGAGGAAAGGTTTTCCACAAACACAGTTTGCTAAAAATTGCAAAGATACACAGCCTCTTCATCTGTTCTTCAGAGTCTACACTTAGAATGTCACATGAGAATAATAACTGAGCACTGTAATTATTTTCATAGTTATATCAGAAAGGACACCAACAATGCCTTGTCTTTTGCTCAACAGATGAATCTGACAGTGAGGGAGGTAAGTGTCCTCTGGCTCTCTTACGCAGCTACACACAAAGAGGAGCATATAAAGGTTTTAAACATTCACACAAGGATTTTTCCAGTGGAAATGGGATAAACATGAAAGGGGATTTGCTGCACTTGATCCAAGATGCATATTGAGGATTGCCATGTTAAGCTGCAATAACTGAGAGACTAGTGATATTGATCACTCCCCTACATACATCAAATAACCCATACATTTGATGATGACTTTCAATGTAAAATCCTGAAAGAAACCCTGGCAGCTATGTTAACCACCTCCATACTGAAAGCACAAGGCTTAAAATGAATTTATCTGCTAATCTGGCTCAGGGTAAAGCAGCACAGAAATGCCTTCTCCCCAAAATGTCAGAATGCTCCATTGGGTTCAGGCTCCACACTGAGTCAGAGAGGGAGTGAGTGATCAAGTGACTCACCCAGTGATTAAGGGCAACGATATTCTTTGGTAAAGCATATGAGCAAGTCAGTCAAGTTTATTTGTAAAGCCCAATATCAGATAGTGTCTCAATGGTCTTTACAGGCAGTAGCAACAGTTCCCAACCCAGCCCAAACTGTCTGGGTGTGCAGTAGATGAGGAACCATACATGGGAAAAAGACATTTGCATAAATAAACAGAAAGTTGTAAGGGTTTTTAGAAATTCCAGAAAAGTTCAGTGAAGTCCAAAAGGGATAAACTCTACTGCTGTAGTCAGTCTTCACATCATTCTAAATCCAGGAGAAAAGAGAGCAAAGTCTGTCTGTTTTTGCAAGCAAGAGATGACACCAGCAGGTTCACAACAAAGTGCACAAACAGAAAACAAGAGCAGGTCAGGGTCAGACTTCAGGCTCGCAGCACAACAGAGAGCAGCAGTACAACTGGCTGACTTCCCTAATAACAGCTGGAGGTTTATTCTAAAAAAAAAGGGACACAGTATGAGTTCTGTTTTTTAGGTTATTTAATAATTCAGCGGACAATGAAACAGCATATCTGCTCAGATCTTATAGTGTAACTTAACGCCAGGCTAAAAAGCTCCAAACCTGCTTCACCTCTGGTGTGGTCAGAAACGTTCCCTGTTGAACCTGTAACCACACCCAGCATCATTTCACTTGATCCTGAAGTACAGCTGTACATCACTGCGTTCAGGTGTGGAGGTGAGTCACTGAAGTTCAGTAGAGGCAAGGCATTTTCAGGAGGTATCAAGTAACTTTTTAAAGCATATGAAAGAATTCAGATACAAGTTGTTGTCCTTTCACAGATGGAGATGCTCAGTCAGCCCAGAAACCTGTCCCTCAGGAAAATGGAGACGCTGCAGGCTCCTCAGGTCCATCTGACGTGGCTTCCAGGTCGGTACAGTCAACAGCTTCACTCACTTTGCAAACACTTCCCTGAGGTTGTCACAGTTGGCGTATGGAGCAAAGGTAGGGAGGACCCAACTGCAGACTTGCAAGAAAACTTGTAGCTGGGTGGGTTCAGGTAACAGGAACAAAGAACAGATAACTGGCAGGATGACTAGACAGCAGTCCACAAGGAACTTGACAACCAGGGAACAGACTAGTGTGTAGGTAGGAAAGAAAGGTCTGGTAATAGAGAGTAGAAGACAGGTGATTGGGATGGGGAGGGAAGTCGGAGGACATGTGGTGGCCACATGGCGAGTGGCAGGAGACAGAGACAGGAATCAGTACTGTACAGGATACAAATCGAACTAACAAAAAAACACCACTTTCATTAAATATCATAATCCTCCATCGCTCTCTTCAACTACTTAATCGACTCTTATTTTTCTGTCAAACATGTATACATACATGTACATGCTGTGACCAGTACCTCAGCTGTATTCAGTATAATGCAGTACTGCACAATTGTCATAAAATGAACATTACATTTATGAAGCTCAGGCTGTTTTGATGAGACTGTGTCTGGGCAATGTTGAGCCAACTAATTATAGTAATGAAGTCATTTTAGAGGTTCTATTTGACTGTTATTGCATCATATTCTCTTATATTACTTTATTTATTTATTTTAAATTGTTTTCGTTTTGCCTCTGAAACCAATCCAGGATCAGTTCCAGTGGATTATACAGTTGAATAATTGGCTTAATTTGGATAATTGTGAGTGTTCTGTTCTTTAACTGACTAATCGGCTAAAATTGGTTGGGCAGCTGTGTTACAGCAGCTTTACTGTTATTAATACTGTGAATGTTTATTGTTCCAAGCAACAGTTTGACTCAGTGTAGCTGTCACAAAGACGACATTTGGCAAAACGTCACAGAGCTGTTAACAGAGAATTATTCTCGTAAAAAGAAGTCAAGGAATAATAACGTAGCTTGTGAAACTAAACACAAATTACTCGTATAAATGTGAACATATTTAGTTTTAACGTTGTTAGTCTAACAGCTTATTTCAGTAATAAGTGCAATCTTTTAATCCTACAGCAACAGACGATTTGCCCGACCCAGCAGTGCTCGCCCAGCGCCTCCTCGAGTCAAGAGGCAGGAGAGTTACACTGATGTGAACTCAGAGAGGTGACTTCAACATACATAACACACATGACATAAATCTGACTTGTACTGGGCAGGACAAACACCTCCTTTTCTTTGTCAATATTTATTGGTCATTTAGATTATTAAACCAAATGGAGAAAACTCACTGGATGAGGATATTGTTATTGGAGCGAGTGGAGCAAGTCTAACCAGCCAACCAGCAGTTACATCTGATCCAAGTGTCCACAAGATGGCATATGTCTCCCATACAGTACATACCATAAAAGTTTTCAGTTAGAAATGAGTCAGGCTCTTTGTCTGTCTTCCAGACTGTCAAGTGCCAAGCCCTCAGCACCTGTCATCATGGATGGGAAGAAGCTGTCTGAGGATGAGGAGGATGAAGATGAGCAGTTCCTTGTGGAGGAGGCTGTCCCTCCACCCCCAGATGCTCCTGAGATGGAGGTGGTAAGTGGCTTGAACAGTAAGTTGTTCAAATACCATGGAGAAACATAAGTGTGGGATAGGTATTGACCTTTTTTTTCTATCACAGGATCCTGCACAGGGACTTGACAGTGAAGAGAAACACGGTACAATCACTTTTCTTTTTGGTTCCCCACTTATTTCGAAAGCAGCAATAATGCCTTCTGATTTCTCTCCCACCTGGTGGTTTGAGCAAATAAATCTTTCACTTCTCCACTCACTGTTTCTCTCACTGTAGGTGGCCTTGTGAAAAAGATCCTTGAGACCAAGAAAGACTATGAACTGTCGCCATCCTCCCCCAAATCTAAAGAGCAGGTCTGTACTGTTTTAGCAGTAGTTATTTTCCATCTCCACTAGAGGGCAGTATCAGCCTGGTTGACTCAAGAGTCAATGAGTTGTTCCACTCATCAGTTCTACCAGCCGTTCTCTCTGGAAAGTTTGCTTCCCAGGGTAAGCATTTTGATCATAGTGAAATGCCCAGTGCAACACTGGTTATTATCAAAAGAAAGATATAAACAAATGGAGTGGAGAGGTGTAATTGCGCCGCCTCGAAACCACAAAAATGTTCCCCTTCAGTGAAGCTGAAGGGCTGATAATCAGACAAGCAAGTATGGCCTCTAACAGACCACACACAACCGATACACACATCAAGATGTCTGGAGTAAAATGAGCTTGTTTTCTGAAGTTGCTCAATATCTAAGGTATGCTTAATGTTTTTTATTACAGACTTCTTTGTGCTGTGTGCAGTTTGAGGATATCTGCCATCTTGGGAACTAACTTTTAGTGAACTCTTGCAGACCATGTAGACTTAGGTTACTGCAGAAAACAGACACTGCACAATCTGTTTTTCAAGCATTGATATTTTCAGGTTTGCCATATTTTGTCTTTAAAGATCTTTCACTAAAACTTCAGTGCACATGTGGGTCAGGAGTTCTAGTAAGATCTTCCCTCTCCTGTTTTCTTTGAGACGTGATAGATCTGCTTTTTCGAGGTGACGCATTACTGCCGTTTTTCGTGCATTCCCCTCTGTCGGCTTATTTATTAGCCAGAGAGAGCACTGCTCCTTCATCATTATTTGGAGTGTGAATCAGTGTGAAATTTACAGTTTGGTCTGTACTCTATGGTGTGAGGTGGTGTGCACTGTCTGCTTTGGGTGGTCCTCTCCACTGAAGCATACCCTCCCGGTCCCTTCCCTCGCTGACCACCCTGACTCTAATAGATGCACTGTTTTGAAGTGTCACTCATGCACAAAGGCCCCTGATCTATCCCCTCCTAAACTGCGGCCTCAGACATCATCGCCCATAACTCACACCTGACGTTGTCTCAGCTCAGCCACCAGTAAACTGAAATAGTTTGACAGGAATTTGTCGGCCAGCCATTTAACTCGTTTTACACATGTGAGTTTTTACATATCTCTACTCGCCTCAGCACTTCTTATAAAAAGAAATGATCTCAAGAGATAATGCAGGTCCAGCCAAATACACACAGATGCAGACACACACACACAGGCAAAAGCTCTTTGTGTAACACAAGCGCAGCCTCGTAGAGTTTATCCTAATTTTCTTAATTCAGCCTTCTCAGTTTTCAGAGGTTCCAAACCTCATTTCATGGTATCCTGTATGGTCTGCAGGGGCAGCTTAGAGCAGGTATGTCTGCACATAGGACCAGTTCAGTCTACCCCTCCACTGGCCTTGCCTCGTCAGCTGTATAAAGAACTATAATGACTTCCTTCCTGACATGAAAGGGTGGAGAGGTCAGCTTAATAGAGTCGTTTTTTTCCCTTCTTCTTGTAATCACGGTAAAACACGCAGGGACAAAAATGTAAATATTGAGCTTCCTCATTCTATGTGGTATGACAGGTTTGAAATTTCAGCCGCTGCAATTCATTTTTTAAAACGCTGGCGTTTCTCAAAACACTAAATGTTATTTCCTTTGTCGTTTCTGTGCTTTGTCATTTGCTATTGTTAACGCAAGTTTTTATCTGCTCCATTTCTGCACTGATGTAAATACAGGGAATACTTGAACAGTCACATTATTGTATTTTGTCATGTCCTGCCACTATGCATGTGACCAAAGTCTTTGCTGTGTATTTATGGGGATGACCTTCCTTGCGACCCCTCCCTCCTTGCGGCATTGTATATTATTCCAAGATACTACTTTTTTTTTATTTAGACAAAATCTGCCCCTTGCAGCAGCTGCGTTTTCATAAGAATTTTTGTGTATCTTTTCCCCCTTTTCTTTACCCCCATCAAATTAGCCTTGATGAAGGTTTGTGATGTATAAATAAACCCTGTGGCGTACAAATGGATGGCTGTTGAGTGAGAGGCACGGAGGAGAAGGGCCAGAGTACTCTCTGCAGAATTGTCAAGAAAATAAATACTCGTCTCTGCAGGCCTCTGTGTCTTCGTAAACATCCAGCGTTTTTTGTGGAAACATAAGGAAATGACCCCGTGGCATTCCATTTGTCATATTACTTTTGTAGAGGTCATATTGACTTGACAGGGAATTTGGTCAGGTTTATGAGGAGTGCCTACCTGAAGCAGCCACAGTCTGTCATTAGGCCAGACCTCAGCCTGAAGAACATGTTAATTATCATCAGGAGCCTGTTATCGTCAGCCTGTTTGAATGATAAACTGCCTTATTAGGGCCCGAGCAACGAGTTGCGTGGGCCCAACGGGGCCATGCAACGAGTTGCAAGGACCCTCTTGTTTTCGGTCTGTTTATTATTATTATTATTATTATTATTAGGGCCCGAGCAACGAGTTGCGTGGGCCCAACGGGGCCATGCAACGAGTTGCAAGGACCCTCTTGTTTTCGGTCTGTTTATTATTATTATTATTATTATTATTAGGGCCCGAGCAACGAGTTGCGTGGGCCCAACGGGGCCATGCAACGAGTTGCAAGGACCCTCTTGTTTTCGGTCTGTTTATTATTATTATTATTATTATTATTAGGGCCCGAGCAACGAGTTGCGTGGGCCCAACGGGGCCATGCAACGAGTTGCAAGGACCCTCTTGTTTTCGGTCTGTTTATTATTATTATTATTATTATTATTAGGGCCCGAGCAACGAGTTGCGTGGGCCCAACGGGGCCATGCAACGAGTTGCAAGGACCCTCTTGTTTTCGGTCGGTTTATTATTATTATTATTATTATTATTTTTTTTCTTCTTTTTCCGCCTCTTTGATCGCCTTTTTGAGGGCCTTAACATGCGTCAAAACTCCTGAAAATTTGCAGACGCGTCAGGCACGGCGAAAAATTTAATAATTTAGGGGTCTTGAGCATGGGTGTGGCAAAATGGCCTCGGTAGCGCCACCTACATTTTTAAACGGAACAGCCCCTCAAGCCCGTTGCGCCTAAAAATCTGAAAATCTGCACACATATGTAACATCCCATGACGCACCAAAAAGTCTCTTGGAGCCATATTCTAAACCCAACAGAAAGTATTTTTATTTTGACCGGAAGGTGAAAAAATTGTGTGTTTTTGGCCATTTCCAGGGGTCGCTTGAACGCGAACTAGTCCTAGACGCATTATCCGATTGACTTCAAAATTTGATAATTTGTTCTTAAGACATAGACGAAGTTAAATTGCAAAAGTTTCGGACTTTTCATTGAAGGGCGTGGAAGTTATGGCCCCTGAAAGTTCGATCACTCGCCACAAAACAGGAAGTTGCTTTAAATTTGCTATATTTCGGCCATACTTTGTCCAAACTGCATCAAACTTTACAGGATTGTTAATGGTACCTATCTGCACACATCCATATGTCAATATTCATACAATTGTTGTAGCACCACCTATTTATAGCAGGAAATGACATATTTTATAGTGTGATGTCCAGTTTCTAGACGGGTGACCAGATTCACTTCAAATGTTGTCAGGACAGACTTAAGGATTTTTGGAAGACTGGCTCCGAAAATTGTGAGTTTTGGTCGAAGCGTGTGCCGGTTCTGGCCCGTCAAAGTTCGGAAACCCAACTTCCTGTTTGAAACCTCAGATTTTGGGGTAACTTCCTGTTGCGACTCTCTACTTTATCCTACAGATGGAGCCATTGTATTACTCTTTGATGGGTTTTTGGAAGGGGGTCTCTGTGTGTGTGTGTCTGTGTGTGTCTGAGGGGGGAGGGGAAGAGGAGTTGATTGAGTCTGTGAGAAGCTGCCACAGAGAGGTTACAGTCAGGAGAGCCAAGAGCTGTCACAGATGATGAGCTCTGAAAAATATTATCACAGAAAATAATTAGCATAAAAGCTTTTATTTAAAATTTTTACATCTCGGAAGTGTGAACTGTTATGCCAGCGTGTGCCCTGCGACCTGCGTTGACCCCGCGGTTGCCGGGGTCCCGCGGTCGCCGCTCCCCCGACGGGCGCCGGGTGCGAGGGCCCGTTCAACGCTGCTCGCAGCTTTAATTAGGGCCCGAGCAACGAGTTGCGTGGGCCCAACGGGGCCATGCAACGAGTTGCAAGGACCCTCTTGTTTTCGGTCTGTTTATTATTATTATTATTAGGGCCCGAGCAACGAGTTGCGTGGGCCCAACGGGGCCATGCAACGAGTTGCAAGGACCCTCTTGTTTTCGTTCGGTTTATTATTATTATTATTATTATTATTTTTTTTCTTCTTTTTCCGCCTCTTTGATCGCCTTTTTGAAGGCCTTAACATGCGTCAAAACTCCTGAAAATTTGCAGACGCGTCAGGCACGGCGAAAAATTTAAGAATTTAGGGGTCTTGAGCATGGGTGTGGCAAAATGGCCTCGGTAGCGCCACCTACATTTTTAAACGGAACAGCCCCTCAAGCCCGTTGCGCCTAAAAATCTGAAAATCTGCACACATATGTAACATCCCATGACGCACCAAAAAGTCTCTTGGAGCCATATTCTAAACCCAACAGAAAGTATTTTTATTTTGACCGGAAGGTGAAAAAATTGTGTGTTTTTGGCCATTTCCAGGGGTCGCTTGAACGCGAACTAGTCCTAGACGCATTATCCGATTGACTTCAAAATTTGATAATTTGTTCTTAAGACATAGACGAAGTTAAATTGCAAAAGTTTCGGACTTTTCATTGAAGGGCGTGGAAGTTATGGCCCCTCAAAGTTCGATTACTCGCAACGAAACAGGAAGTTGCTTTATATTTGCTATATTTCGGCCATACTTTGTCCAAACTGCATCAAACTTTACAGGATTGTTAATGGTACCTATCTGCACACATCCATATGTCAATATTCATACAATTGTTGTAGCGCCACCTATTTATAGCAGGAAATGACATATTTTATAGTGTGATGTCCAGTTTCTAGACGGGTGACCAGATTCACTTCAAATGTTGTCAGCCCCTCCTTGAGGATTTTTTGGAAGACTGGCTCCGAAAATTGTGAGTTTTGGTCGAAGCGTGTGCCGGTTCTGGCCCGTCAAAGTTCAGAAACCCAACTTCCTGTTTGAAACCTCAGATTTTGGGGTAACTTCCTGTTGCGACTCTCTACTTTATCCTATAGATGGAGCCATTGTATTACTCTTTGATGGGTTTTTGGAAGGGGGTCTCTGTGTGTGTGTGTGTGTGTGTGTGTGTGTGTGTGTTTGTGTTTGTGTTTGAGGGGGGAGGGGAAGAGGAGTTGATTGAGTCTGTGAGAAGCTGCCACAGAGAGGTTACAGTCAGGAGAGCCAAGAGCTGCTTTACACGCGGTATAAAAACTTCAGTTAAGATTTGAGCTGTCACTTGAGAAAGCATCATGCCAAAAACTAAGGAAATCACTGTAGACTTGAAGAATTGTCGATGCTCAGGAAGCAGGAGAAGGATATACAAAGTTATAACAGTATTTCCAAGCGTCAAGAACTCAAATGAGAAACGTCACCGAGAAATTCAAGGAGAGCCACACTGTGCAGAACAAGCCTGGCAGAGGTAGGAAGCCAAAGATTTCAATGACCCTGGAAAGAAAACCAGTGAGAGACCTGTCTAAAGAACCCATAAACGCTGCCAAGACACTAGTGAATGACTTAGTTAAGTCTGAAATTGTAGCCTCAAAGAAGATTACATGAATTCATGTAATCTTACCATATGTCTCCCCTTGACCAAAGCTGAGCGTGGATTGATGCTGTCTTTACAGTTTGGTTTTGATCAGTTAGGAAATTTCACACGGGGTCAGCTGATTTTTTTCGTGTTACTCAGTGTACGGCGACAGGAAAAGTGCACTAGGTCCACCGGCGTCGAGGTGAACCAGCTGAATATAAGCCACTCAAGTTGACGACAAGTGCATTGAAAAGTAAAAGCTGCTGGCCTTTACCTTTTCTTTGTCAAAGCGCCTGTTCGGCCAGTAGTTAGTAAAGTAATATTTTCAGCGTTGTCCACAGTCTCATGACATGTTTAACACGAAGCACAGCACGCTGGTTAAGCTCATGGCAAACTGTTACTAACAGCTAAAATGAAAGCTTGTCTGTATGTAGTCTAACTGGTTAGTTTGTCACTAATCTCCAAATTTGGCAAATTGCTATAAACTTCACTCTCTTAAACCAGTAACAGTCTGAGCTGGACTGATAGGAGTCTGTATGGATAAAGATAAAATCCTAATGATACCCATCCCTACAGCTGGTTAGTGGCTTCGCCCTGACTTTAGGCAGATGAGATATTCACTGTTCAAATAACTTCATTATAACCCTTGTTTAAGCATAAATGATTTATATATGCACCCAATAACAGAACTTGCAAAAAAATGCTTTTGCTCAAAGCTCAAAGCTTGTAAACTCAAGTTAAAACTGAGTTTTATCTCCTTTTGGGAGGGGGTATCTGTGTGTGTGTGTGTGTTTGTGTTTGTGTTTGAGGGGGGAGGGGAAGAGGAGTTGATTGAGTCTGTGAGAAGCTGCCACAGAGAGGTTACAGTCAGGAGAGCCAAGAGCTGTCACAGATGATGAGCTCTGAAAAATATTATCACAGAAAATAATTAGCGTAAAAGCTTTTATTTTAAATTTTTACATCTCGGAAGTGTGAACTGTTACGCCAGCGTGTGCCCTGCGACCTGCGTTGACCCCGCGGTTGCCGGGGTCCCGCGGTCGCCGCTCCCCCGACGGGCGCCGGGTGCGAGGGCCCGTTCAACGCTGCTCGCAGCTTTAATTATTATTATTATTATTATTATTATTTTTTTTCTTCTTTTTCCGCCTCTTAGATCGGCTTTTTGAGGGCCTTAACATGCGTGAAAACTTACCAAAATTTGCAGACGCGTCAGGCACGGCGAAAAATTTAATAATTTAGGGGTCTTGAGCATGGGCGTGGTAAAATGCCCTCGGTAGCGCCACCTACATTTTTAAACGGAACAGCCCCTCAAGCCCGTTGCGCCTAAAAATCTGAAAATCTGCACACATATGTAACATCCCATGACGCACCAAAAAGTCTCTTGGAGCCATATTCTAAACCCAACAGAAAGTATTTTTATTTTGACCGGAAGGTGAAAAAATTGTGTGTTTTTGGCCATTTCCAGGGGTCGCTTGAACGCGAACTAGTCCTAGACGCATTATCCGATTGACTTCAAAACTTAATAGTATGTTCTTAAGACATAGACGATGTTAAATTGCGGCAGATTTTGAGTTTTTGTTGAAGGGCGTGGAAGTTATGGCCCCTCAAAGTTCGATTACTCGCCACGAAACAGGAAGTTGCTTTATTTTTGCTATATTTCGGCCATACTTTGTCCAAACTGCATCAAACTTTACAGGATTGTTAATGGTACCTATCTGCACACATCCATATGTCAATATTCATACAATTGTTGTAGCGCCACCTATTTATAGCAGGAAATGACATATTTTATAGTGTGATGTCCAGTTTCTAGACGGGTGACCAGATTCACTTCAAATGTTGTCAGCCCCTCCTTGACAATTTTTGGAAGACTGGCTCCGAAAATTGTGAGTTTGGGTCGAAGCGTGTGCCGGTTCTGGCCCGTCAAAGTTCGGAAACCCAACTTCCTGTTTGAAACCTCAGATTTTGGGGTAACTTCCTGTTGCGACTCTCTACTTTATCCTACAGATGGAGCCATTGTATTACTCTTTGATGGGTTTTTGGAAGGGGGTCTCTGTGTGTGTGTGTCTGTGTGTGTGTGTTTGAGGGGGGAGGGGAAGAGGAGTTGATTGAGTCTGTGAGAAGCTGCCACAGGGAGGTTACAGTCAAGAGAGCCATGAGCTGTCACAGATGATGAGTTCTGAAAAATATTATCACAGAAAATAATTAGCATAAAAGCTTTTATTTTAAATTTGTTGCAACAAATTCAGGTTTCTTACAGCATTTTCCTTATTGAAAACTAAATTCTACCTGAAATGTATCAATAAAAATCTTCTTTTGCAGTTAATGTCACCAGTTTATAGTTTAGTTTTAATAGCATTCCCTGTCACTGATGTGCCTTTAATTATCGGTTCTATCAGGGATCATTTATGTGTTTATCTTACGGGGGTGAGCCACCTCACAGGTTGGTTATATTACCTGTTGACCTCAGCTCAGTGAGCTAAGACAATGTTTAATGCAGTGTTTTTTCTGATATGAAAATGGATATTATTCAGCACATCTAACCTCAGCAGGCCCCTCTTCAGAAACTCATATCTGCAGATGTCAAAGCTGGCTCAAAAAATTAAACTGGCTTCAAATTAATTTTAAGGAATTGTAGGTTATTTTGAATTCATGTAATCTTTCTCCATCACCCTTTCTGTTTCTTTCCATCTCTCTACTCATCTTCTCCCATATGTCTCCCCTTGACCAAAGCTGAGCGTGGATTGATGCTGTCTTTACAGTTTGGTTTTGATCAGTTAGGAAATTTCACACGGGGTCAGCTGATTTTTTCGTGTTACTCAGTGTACGGCGACAGGAAAAGTGCACTAGGTCCACGGGCGTCGAGGTGAACCAGCTGAATATAAGCCACTCAAGTTGACGACAAGTGCATTGAAAAGTAAAAGCTGCTGGCCTTTACCTTTTCTTTGTCAAAGCGCCTGTTCGGCAAGTAGTTAGTAAAGTAATATTTTCAGCCTTGTCCACAGTCTCATAACATGTTTAACAGGAAGCACAGCACGCTGGTTAAGCTCATGGCAAACTGTTACTAACAGCTAAAATGAAAGCTTGTCTGTATGTAGTCTAACTGGTTAGTTTGTCACTAATCTCCAAATTTTGCAAATTGCTATAAACTTCACTCTCTTAAACCAGTAACAGTCTGAGCTGGACTGATAGGGGTCTGTATGGATAAAGATAAAATCCTAATGATACCCATCCCTACAGCTGGTTAGTGGCTTCGCCCTGACTTTAGGCAGATGAGATATTCACTGTTCAAATAACTTCATTATAAGCCTTGTTTAAGCATAAATGATTTATATATGCACCCAATAACAGAACTTAAAAAAATGCTTTTGCTCAAAGCTCAAAGCTTTTAAACTCAAGTTAAAACTGAGTTTTATCTCCTTTTGGGAGGGGGTATCTGTGTGTGTGTGTGTGTGTGTGTGTGTGTGTGTGTGTTTGTGTTTGTGTTTGAGGGGGGAGGGGAAGAGGAGTTGATTGAGTCTGTGAGAAGCTGCCACAGGGAGGTTACAGTCAAGAGAGCCAAGAGCTGTCACAGATGATGAGCTCTGAAAAATATTATCACAGAAAATAATTAGCGTAAAAGCTTTTATTTTAAATTTTTACATCTCGGAAGTGTGAACTGTTACGCCAGCGTGTGCCCTGCGACCTGCGTTGACCCCGCGGTTGCCGGGGTCCCGCGGTCGCCGCTCCCCCGACGGGCGCCGGGTGCGAGGGCCCGTTCAACGCTGCTCGCAGCTTTAATTAGGGCCCGAGCAACGAGTTGCGTGGGCCCAACGGGGCCATGCAACGAGTTGCAAGGACCCTCTTGTTTTCGGTCTGTTTATTATTATTATTATTATTATTATTATTATTATTATTATTTTTTTTCTTCTTTTTCCGCCTCTTAGATCGGCTTTTTGAGGGCCTTAACATGCGTGAAAACTTACCAAAATTTGCAGACGCGTCAGGCACGGCGAAAAATTTAATAATTTAGGGGTCTTGAGCATGGGCGTGGTAAAATGCCCTCGGTAGCGCCACCTACATTTTTAAACGGAACAGCCCCTCAAGCCCGTTGCGCCTAAAAATCTGAAAATCTGCACACATATGTAACATCCCATGACGCACCAAAAAGTCTCTTGGAGCCATATTCTAAACCCAACAGAAAGTATTTTTATTTTGACCGGAAGGTGAAAAAATTGTGTGTTTTTGGCCATTTCCAGGGGTCGCTTGAACGCGAACTAGTCCTAGACGCATTATCCCATTGACTTCAAAACTTAATAGTATGTTCTTAAGACATAGACGATGTTAAATTGCGGCAGATTTTGAGTTTTTGTTGAAGGGCGTGGAAGTTATGGCCCCTCAAAGTTCGATTACTCGCCACGAAACAGGAAGTTGCTTTATTTTTGCTATATTTCGGCCATACTTTGTCCAAACTGCATCAAACTTTACAGGATTGTTAATGGTACCTATCTGCACACATCCATATGTCAATATTCATACAATTGTTGTAGCGCCACCTATTTATAGCAGGAAATGACATATTTTATAGTGTGATGTCCAGTTTCTAGACGGGTGACCAGATTCACTTCAAATGTTGTCAGCCCCTCCTTGACAATTTTTGGAAGACTGCTCCGAAAATTGTGAGTTTGGGTCGAAGCGTGTGCCGGTTCTGGCCCGTCAAAGTTCGGAAACCCAACTTCCTGTTTGAAACCTCAGATTTTGGGGTAACTTCCTGTTGCGACTCTCTACTTTATCCTACAGATGGAGCCATTGTATTACTCTTTGATGGGTTTTTGGAAGGGGGTCTCTGTGTGTGTGTGTGTCTGTGTGTGTGTGTTTGAGGGGGGAGGGGAAGAGGAGTTGATTGAGTCTGTGAGAAGCTGCCACAGGGAGGTTACAGTCAGGAGAGCCAAGAGCTGTCACAGATGATGAGCTCTGAAAAATATTATCACAGAAAATAATTAGCATAAAAGCTTTTATTTTAAATTTGTTGCAACAAATTCAGGTTTCTTACAGCATTTTCCTTATTGAAAACTAAATTCTACCTGAAATGTATCAATAAAAATCTTCTTTTGCAGTTAATGTCACCAGTTTATAGTTTAGTTTTAATAGCATTCCCTGTTCACTGATGTGCCTTTAATTATCGGTTCTATCAGGGATCATTTATGTGTTTATCTTACGGGGGTGAGCCACCTCACAGGTTGGTTATATTACCTGTTGACCTCAGCTCAGTGAGCTAAGACAATGTTTAATGCAGTGTTTTTTCTGATATGAAAATGGATATTATTCAGCACATCTAACCTCAGCAGGCCCCTCTTCAGAAACTCATATCTGCAGATGTCAAAGCTGGCTCAAACGTTGTCCACAGTCTCATGACATGTTTAACACGAAGCACAGCACGCTGGTTAAGCTCATGGCAAACTGTTACTAACAGCTAAAATGAAAGCTTGTCTGTATGTAGTCTAACTGGTTAGTTTGTCACTAATCTCCAAATTTTGCAAATTGCTATAAACTTCACTCTCTTAAACCAGTAACAGTCTGAGCTGGACTGATAGGGGTCTGTATGGATAAAGATAAAATCCTAATGATACCCATCCCTACAGCTGGTTAGTGGCTTCGCCCTGACTTTAGGCAGATGAGATATTCACTGTTCAAATAACTTCATTATAACCCTTGTTTAAGCATAAATGATTTATATATGCACCCAATAACAGAACTTGCAAAAAAATGCTTTTGCTCAAAGCTCAAAGCTTGTAAACTCAAGTTAAAACTGAGTTTTATCTCCTTTTGGGAGGGGGTATCTGTGTGTGTGTGTGTGTGTTTGTGTTTGTGTTTGTGTTTGAGGGGGGAGGGGAAGAGGAGTTGATTGAGTCTGTGAGAAGCTGCCACAGAGAGGTTACAGTCAGGAGAGCCAAGAGCTGTCACAGATGATGAGCTCTGAAAAATATTATCACAGAAAATAATTAGCATAAAAGCTTTTATTTAAAATTTTTACATCTGGGAAGTGTGAACTGTTACGCCAGCGTGTGCCCTGCGACCTGCGTTGACCCCGCGGTTGCCGGGGTCCCGCGGTCGCCGCTCCCCCGACGGGCGCCGGGTGCGAGGGCCCGTTCAACGCTGCTCGCAGCTTTAATTATTATTATTATTATTATTTTTTTTCTTCTTTTTCCGCCTCTTAGATCGGCTTTTTGAGGGCCTTAACATGCGTGAAAACTTACCAAAATTTGCAGACGCGTCAGGCACGGCGAAAAATTTAATAATTTAGGGGTCTTGAGCATGGGCGTGGTAAAATGCCCTCGGTAGCGCCACCTACATTTTTAAACGGAACAGCCCCTCAAGCCCGTTGCGCCTAAAAATCTGAAAATCTGCACACATATGTAACATCCCATGACGCACCAAAAAGTCTCTTGGAGCCATATTCTAAACCCAACAGAAAGTATTTTTATTTTGACCGGAAGGTGAAAAAATTGTGTGTTTTTGGCCATTTCCAGGGGTCGCTTGAACGCGAACTAGTCCTAGACGCATTATCCCATTGACTTCAAAACTTAATAGTATGTTCTTAAGACATAGACGATGTTAAATTGCGGCAGATTTTGAGTTTTTGTTGAAGGGCGTGGAAGTTATGGCCCCTCAAAGTTCGATTACTCGCCACGAAACAGGAAGTTGCTTTATTTTTGCTATATTTCGGCCATACTTTGTCCAAACTGCATCAAACTTTACAGGATTGTTAATGGTACCTATCTGCACACATCCATATGTCAATATTCATACAATTGTTGTAGCGCCACCTATTTATAGCAGGAAATGACATATTTTATAGTGTGATGTCCAGTTTCTAGACGGGTGACCAGATTCACTTCAAATGTTGTCAGCCCCTCCTTGACAATTTTTGGAAGACTGGCTCCGAAAATTGTGAGTTTGGGTCGAAGCGTGTGCCGGTTCTGGCCCGTCAAAGTTCGGAAACCCAACTTCCTGTTTGAAACCTCAGATTTTGGGGTAACTTCCTGTTGCGACTCTCTACTTTATCCTACAGATGGAGCCATTGTATTACTCTTTGATGGGTTTTTGGAAGGGGGTCTCTGTGTGTGTGTGTCTGTGTGTGTGTGTTTGAGGGGGGAGGGGAAGAGGAGTTGATTGAGTCTGTGAGAAGCTGCCACAGGGAGGTTACAGTCAAGAGAGCCATGAGCTGTCACAGATGATGAGTTCTGAAAAATATTATCACAGAAAATAATTAGCATAAAAGCTTTTATTTTAAATTTGTTGCAACAAATTCAGGTTTCTTACAGCATTTTCCTTATTGAAAACTAAATTCTACCTGAAATGTATCAATAAAAATCTTCTTTTGCAGTTAATGTCACCAGTTTATAGTTTAGTTTTAATAGCATTCCCTGTCACTGATGTGCCTTTAATTATCGGTTCTATCAGGGATCATTTATGTGTTTATCTTACGGGGGTGAGCCACCTCACAGGTTGGTTATATTACCTGTTGACCTCAGCTCAGTGAGCTAAGACAATGTTTAATGCAGTGTTTTTTCTGATATGAAAATGGATATTATTCAGCACATCTAACCTCAGCAGGCCCCTCTTCAGAAACTCATATCTGCAGATGTCAAAGCTGGCTCAAAAAATTAAACTGGCTTCAAATTAATTTGAAGGAATTGTAGGTTATTTTGAATTCATGTAATCTTTCTCCATCACCCTTTCTGTTTCTTTCCATCTCTCTACTCATCTTCTCCCATATGTCTCCCTTGACCAAAGCTGAGCGTGGATTGATGCTGTCTTTACAGTTTGGTTTTGATCAGTTAGGAAATTTCACACGGGGTCAGCTGATTTTTTCGTGTTACTCAGTGTACGGCGACAGGAAAAGTGCACTAGGTCCACGGGCGTCGAGGTGAACCAGCTGAATATAAGCCACTCAAGTTGACGACAAGTGCATTGAAAAGTAAAAGCTGCTGGCCTTTACCTTTTCTTTGTCAAAGCGCCTGTTCGGCAAGTAGTTAGTAAAGTAATATTTTCAGCCTTGTCCACAGTCTCATAACATGTTTAACAGGAAGCACAGCACGCTGGTTAAGCTCATGGCAAACTGTTACTAACAGCTAAAATGAAAGCTTGTCTGTATGTAGTCTAACTGGTTAGTTTGTCACTAATCTCCAAATTTTGCAAATTGCTATAAACTTCACTCTCTTAAACCAGTAACAGTCTGAGCTGGACTGATAGGGGTCTGTATGGATAAAGATAAAATCCTAATGATACCCATCCCTACAGCTGGTTAGTGGCTTCGCCCTGACTTTAGGCAGATGAGATATTCACTGTTCAAATAACTTCATTATAAGCCTTGTTTAAGCATAAATGATTTATATATGCACCCAATAACAGAACTTAAAAAAATGCTTTTGCTCAAAGCTCAAAGCTTTTAAACTCAAGTTAAAACTGAGTTTTATCTCCTTTTGGGAGGGGGTATCTGTGTGTGTGTGTGTGTGTGTGTGTGTGTGTGTGTTTGTGTTTGTGTTTGAGGGGGGAGGGGAAGAGGAGTTGATTGAGTCTGTGAGAAGCTGCCACAGGGAGGTTACAGTCAAGAGAGCCAAGAGCTGTCACAGATGATGAGCTCTGAAAAATATTATCACAGAAAATAATTAGCGTAAAAGCTTTTATTTAAAATTTTTACATCTCGGAAGTGTGAACTGTTACGCCAGCGTGTGCCCTGCGACCTGCGTTGACCCCGCGGTTGCCGGGGTCCCGCGGTCGCCGCTCCCCCGACGGGCGCCGGGTGCGAGGGCCCGTTCAACGCTGCTCGCAGCTTTAATTAGGGCCCGAGCAACGAGTTGCGTGGGCCCAACGGGGCCATGCAACGAGTTGCAAGGACCCTCTTGTTTTCGTTCGGTTTATTATTATTAGGGCCCGAGCAACGAGTTGCGTGGGCCCAACGGGCCATGCAACGAGTTGCAAGGACCCTCTTGTTTTCGTTCGGTTTATTATTATTATTATTATTATTAGGGCCCGAGCAACGAGTTGCGTGGGCCAACGGGGCCATGCACGAGTTGCAAGGACCCTCTTGTTTTCGTTCGTTTATTATTATTATTATTATTATTATTTTTTTTCTTCTTTTTCCGCCTCTTTGATCGCCTTTTTGAGGGCCTTAAAATGCGTCAAAACTCCTGAAAAATTTGCAGACGCGTCAGGCACGGCGAAAAATTTAAGAATTTAGGGGTCTTGAGCATGGGTGTGGCAAAATGGCCTCGGTAGCGCCACCTACATTTTTAACGGAACAGCCCCTCAAGCCCGTTGCGCCTAAAAATCTGAAAATCTGCACACATATGTAACATCCCATGACGCACCAAAAAGTCTCTTGGAGCCATATTCTAAACCCAACAGAAAGTATTTTTATTTTGACCGGAAGGTGAAAAAATTGTGTGTTTTTGGCCATTTCCAGGGGTCGCTTGAACGCGAACTAGTCCTAGACGCATTATCCGATTGACTTCAAAATTTGATAATTTGTTCTTAAGACATAGACGAAGTTAAATTGCAAAAGTTTCGGACTTTTCATTGAAGGGCGTGGAAGTTATGGCCCCTCAAAGTTCGATCACTCGCCACAAAACAGGAAGTTGCTTTAAATTTGCTATATTTCGGCCATACTTTGTCCAAACTGCATCAAACTTTACAGGATTGTTAATGGTACCTATCTGCACACATCCATATGTCAATATTCATACAATTGTTGTAGCACCACCTATTTATAGCAGGAAATGACATATTTTATAGTGTGATGTCCAGTTTCTAGACGGGTGACCAGATTCACTTCAAATGTTGTCAGCCCCTCCTTGAGGAATTTTTTGGAAGACTGGCTCCGAAAATTGTGAGTTTTGGTCGAAGCGTGTGCCGGTTCTGGCCCGTCAAAGTTCGAGAAACCCAACTTCCTGTTTGAAACCTCAGATTTTGGGGTAACTTCCTGTTGCGACTCTCTACTTTATCCTATAGATGGAGCCATTGTATTACTCTTTGATGGGTTTTTGGAAGGGGGTCTCTGTGTGTGTGCTGTCTGTGTGTGTGTGTGTGTGTGTGTGTGTGTGTTTGTGTTTGTGTTTGTGTTTGAGGGGGGAGGGGAAGAAGAGTTGATTGAGTCTGTGAGAAGCTGCCACAGAGAGGTTACAGTCAGGAGAGCCAAGAGCTGCTTTACACGCGGTATAAAACTTCAGTTAAGATTTGAGCTGTCACTTGAGAAAGCATCATGCCAAAAACTAAGGAAATCACTGTAGACTTGAAGAATTGTCGATGCTTAGGAAGCAGGAGAAGGATATACAAAGTTATAACAGCATTTCCAAGCGTCAAGAACTCAAATGAGAAGCGTCACCGAGAAATTCAAGGAGAGCCACACTGTGCAGAACAAGCCTGGCAGAGGTAGGAAGCCAAAGATTTCAATGACCCTGGAAAGAAAACCAGTTAGAGACCTGTCTAAAGAACCCATAAACGCTGCCAAGACACTAGTGAATGACTTAGTTAAGTCTGAAATTGTAGTCTCAAAGAAGATTACATGAATTCATGTAATCTTACATATGTCTCCCCTTGACCAAAGCTGAGCGTGGATTGATGCTGTCTTTACAGTTTGGTTTTGATCAGTTAGGAAATTTCACACGGGGTCAGCTGATTTTTTCGTCTTACTCAGTGTACGGCGACAGGAAAAGTTCACTAGGTCCTCCAGCGTCGAGGTGAACCAGCTGAATATAAGCCACTCAAGTTGACGACAAGTGCATTGAAAAGTAAAAGCTGCTGGCCTTTACCTTTTCTTTGTCAAAGCGCCTGTTTGGCCAGTAGTTAGTAAAGTAATATTTTCAGCGTTGTCCACAGTCTCATGACATGTTTAACAGGAAGCACAGCACGCTGGTTAAGCTCATGGCAAACTGTTACTAACAGCTAAAATGAAAGCTTGTCTGTATGTAGTCTAACTGGTTAGTTTGTCACTAATCTCCAAATTTTGCAAATTGCTATAAACTTCACTCTCTTAAACCAGTAACAGTCTGAGCTGGACTGATAGGGGTCTGTATGGATAAAGATAAAATCCTAATGATACCCATCCCTACAGCTGGTTAGTGGCTTCGCCCTGACTTTAGGCAGATGAGATATTCACTGTTCAAATAACTTCATTATAAGCCTTGTTTAAGCATAAATGATTTATATATGCACCCAATAACAGAACTTAAAAAAATGCTTTTGGCTCAAAGCTCAAAGCTTGTAAACTCAAGTTAAAAACTGAGTTTTATCTCCTTTTGGGAGGGGGGTATTTCTCTGTGTGTTTGTGTGTGTGTGTGTGTGGTGTGTTTGTGTTTGTGTTTGAGGGGGGAGGGGGAAGAGGAGTTGAATTGAGTCTGTGAGAAGCTGCCACCAGAGGAGGTTTACAGTCAAGAGAGGCCAAGAGCTGTCACAAGATGATGAGCTCTGAAAAATATTATCAGCAGAAAATAATTAGGCGTAAAAGCTTTTATTTTAAAATTTTTAACATCTGGGAAGTGTGAACTGTTACGCCAGCGTGTGCCTGCGACCTGCGTTGACCCCGCGGGTTGCCGGGTCCGCGGTCGCCGCTCCCGACGGGCGCCGGGTGCGAGGGCCCGTTCAACGCTGCTCGCAGCTTTAATTATTTTTTTTCTTCTTTTTCCGCCTCTTTTGATCGCCTTTTTGAGGGCCTTAACATGCGTCAAAACTCCTGAAAATTTGCAGACGCGTCAGGCACGGCGAAAAATTTAAGAATTTAGGGGTCTTGAGCATGGGTGTGGCAAAATGGCCTCGGTAGCGCCACCTACATTTTTAACGGAACAGCCCCTCAAGCCCGTTGCGCCTAAAAAATCTGAAAATCTGCACACATATGTAACATCCCATGACGCACCAAAAAAGTCTCTTGGAGCCATATTCTAAACCCAACAGAAAGTATTTTTATTTTGACCGGAAGGTGAAAAAATTGTGTGTTTTTGGCCATTTCCAGGGGTCGCTTGAACGCGAACTAGTC
>NW_026115509.1:0-12593 GCF_001640805.2 Lates calcarifer | reverse complement strand
GGTTTTGATCAGTTAGGAAATTTCACACGGGGTCAGCTGATTTTTTCGTGTTACTCAGTGTACGGCGACAGGAAAAGTGCACTAGGTCCACGGGCGTCGAGGTGAACCAGCTGAATATAAGCCACTCAAGTTGACGACAAGTGCATTGAAAAGTAAAAGCTGCTGGCCTTTACCTTTTTCTTGTCAAAGCGCCTGTTCGCAAGTAGTTAGTAAAGTAATATTTTCAGCCTTGTCCACAGTCTCATAACATGTTTAACAGGAAGCACAGCACGCTGGTTAAGCTCATGGCAAACTGTTACTAACAGCTAAAATGAAAGCTTGTCTGTATGTAGTCTAACTGGTTAGTTTGTCACTAATCTCCAAATTTTGCAAATTGCTATAAACTTCACTCTCTTAAACCAGTAACAGTCTGAGCTGGACTGATAGGGGTCTGTATGGATAAAGATAAAATCCTAATGATACCCATCCCTACAGCTGGTTAGTGGCTTCGCCCTGACTTTAGGCAGATGAGATATTCACTGTTCAAATAACTTCATTATAAGCCTTGTTTAAGCATAAATGATTTATATATGCACCCAATAACAGAACTTAAAAAAATGCTTTTGCTCAAAGCTCAAAGCTTTTAAACTCAAGTTAAAACTGAGTTTTTATCTCCTTTTGGGAGGGGGTATCTGTGTGTGTGTGTGTGTGTGTGTGTGTGTGTGTTTGTGTTTGTGTTTGAGGGGGGAGGGGAAGAGGAGTTGATTGAGTCTGTGAGAAGCTGCCACAGGGAGGTTACAGTCAAGAGAGCCAAGAGCTGTCACAGATGATGAGCTCTGAAAAATATTATCACAGAAAATAATTAGCGTAAAAGCTTTTATTTAAAATTTTTACATCTGGGAAGTGTGAACTGTTACGCCAGCGTGTGCCCTGCGACCTGCGTTGACCCCGCGGTTGCCGGGGTCCCGCGGTCGCCGCTCCCCCGACGGGCGCCGGGTGCGAGGGCCCGTTCAACGCTGCTCGCAGCTTTAATTAGGGCCCGAGCAACGAGTTGCGTGGGCCCAACGGGGCCATGCAACGAGTTGCAAGGACCCTCTTGTTTTCGGTCTGTTTATTATTATTATTATTATTATTATTAGGGCCCGAGCAACGAGTTGCGTGGGCCCAACGGGGCCATGCAACGAGTTGCAAGGACCCTCTTGTTTTCGTTCGGTTTATTATTATTATTATTATTATTATTTTTTTTCTTCTTTTTCCGCCTCTTTGATCGCCTTTTTGAGGGCCTTAAAATGCGTCAAAACTCCTGAAAATTTGCAGACGCGTCAGGCACGGCGAAAAATTTAAGAATTTAGGGGTCTTGAGCATGGGTGTGGCAAAATGGCCTCGGTAGCGCCACCTACATTTTTAACGGAACAGCCCCTCAAGCCCGTTGCGCCTAAAAATCTGAAAATCTGCACACATATGTAACATCCCATGACGCACCAAAAAGTCTCTTGGAGCCATATTCTAAACCCAACAGAAAGTATTTTTATTTTGACCGGAAGGTGAAAAAATTGTGTGTTTTTGGCCATTTCCAGGGGTCGCTTGAACGCGAACTAGTCCTAGACGCATTATCCGATTGACATCAAAATTTGATAATTTGTTCTTAAGACATAGACGAAGTTAAATTGCAAAAGTTTTGGACTTTTCATTGAAGGGCGTGGAAGTTATGGCCCCTCAAAGTTCGATCACTCGCCACAAAACAGGAAGTTGCTTTATATTTGCTATATTTCGGCCATACTTTGTCCAAACTGCATCAAACTTTACAGGATTGTTAATGGTACCTATCTGCACACATCCATATGTCAATATTCATACAATTGTTGTAGCGCCACCTATTTATAGCAGGAAATGACATATTTTATAGTGTGATGTCCAGTTTCTAGACGGGTGACCAGATTCACTTCAAATGTTGTCAGCCCCTCCTTGACAATTTTTTGGAAGACGTCCTCCGAAAATTGTGAGTTTTGGTCGAAGCGTGTGCCTGTTCTGGCCCGTCAAAGTTCGGAAACCCAACTTCCTGTTTGAAACCTCAGATTTTGGGGTAACTTCCTGTTGCGACTCTCTACTTTATCCTATAGATGGAGCCATTGTATTACTCTTTGATGGGTTTTTGGAGGGGGGTCTCTGTGTGTGTGTGTGTGTGTGTGTGTGTGTGTGTGTGTGTGTTTGTGTTTGTGTTTGTGTTTGAGGGGGGAGGGGAAGAAGAGTTGATTGAGTCTGTGAGAAGCTGCCACAGAGAGGTTACAGTCAGGAGAGCCAAGAGCTGCTTTACACGCGGTATAAAAACTTCAGTTAAGATTTGAGCTGTCACTTGAGAAAGCATCATGCCAAAAACTAAGGAAATCACTGTAGACTTGAAGAATTGTGGATGCTCAGGAAGCAGGAGAAGGATATACAAAGTTATCACAGCATTTCCAAGCGTCAAGAACTCAAATGAGAAGCGTCACCGAGAAATTCAAGGAGAACCACACTGTGCAGAACAAGCCTGGCAGAGGTAGGAAGCCAAAGATTTCAATGACCCTGGAAAGAAAACCAGTGAGAGACCTGTCTAAAGACCCATAAACGCTGCCAAGACACTAGTGAATGACTTAGTTAAGTCTGAAATTGTAGCATCAAAGAAGATTACATGAATTCATGTAATCTTACCATATGTCTCCCCTTGACCAAAGCTGAGCGTGGATTGATGCTGTCTTTACAGTTTGGTTTTGATCAGTTAGGAAATTTCACACGGGGTCGGCTGATATTTTCATGTTACTCAGTGTACAGCGACAGGAAAAGTGCACTAGGTCCACCGCGTCGAGGTGAACCAGCTGAATATAAGCCACTCAAGTTGACGACAAGTGCATTGAAAAGTAAAAGCTGCTGGCCTTTACCTTTTCTTTGTCAAAGCGCCTGTTCGGCCAGTAGTTAGTAAGTAATATTTTCAGCGTTGTCCACAGTCTCATGACATGTTTAACAGGAAGCACAGCACGCTGGTTAAGCTCATGGCAAACTGTTACTAACAGCTAAAATGAAAGCTTGTCTGTATGTAGTCTAACTGGTTAGTTTGTCACTAATCTCCAAATTTTGCAAATTGCTATAAACTTCACTCTCTTAAACCAGTAACAGTCTGAGCTGGACATGATAGGGGTCTGTATGGATAAAGATAAAATCCTAATGATACCCATCCCTACAGCTGGTTAGTGGCTTCGCCCTGACTTTAGGCAGATGAGATATTCACTGTTCAAATAACTTCATTATAAGCCTTGTTTAAGCATAAATGATTTATATATGCACCCAATAACAGAACTTAAAAAAAATGCTTTTGCTCAAAGCTCAAAGCTTGTAAACTCAAGTTAAAACTGAGTTTTATCTCCTTTTGGAGGGGGTCTCTGTGTGTGTGTGTGTGTGTGTGTGTGTGTGTGTTTGTGTTTGTGTTTGAGGGGGGAGGGGAAGAGGAGTTGATTGAGTCTGTGAGAAGCTGCCACAGAGAGGTTACAGTCAGGAGAGCCAAGAGCTGTCACAGATGATGAGCTCTGAAAAATATTATCACAGAAAATAATTAGCATAAAAGCTTTTATTTAAAATTTTTACATCTCGGAAGTGTGAACTGTTACGCCAGCGTGTGCCCTGCGACCTGCGTTGACCCGCGGTTGCCGGGGTCCCGCGGTCGCCGCTCCCCGACGGGCGCCGGGTGCGAGGGCCCGTTCAACGCTGCTCGCAGCTTTAATTATTATTGCATTATTTATTATTATTTTTTTTCTTTATTCTTCTTTTTCCGCCTCTTGATCGCCTTTTTGAAGGCCTTAACATGCGTCAAAACTCCTGAAAATTTGCAGACGCGTCAGGCACGGCGAAAAAATTTAAGAATTTAGGGGTCTTGAGCATGGGTGTGGCAAAATGGCCTCGGTAGCGCCACCTACATTTTTAAACGGAACAGCCCTCAAGCCCGTTGCGCCTAAAAATCTGAAAATCTGCACACATATGTAACATCCCATGACGCACCAAAAAGTCTCTTGAGCCATATTCTAAACCCAACAGAAAGTATTTTTATTTTGACCGGAAGGTGAAAAAATTGTGTGTTTTTGGCCATTTCCAGGGGTCGCTTGAACGCGAACTAGTCCTAGACGCATTATCCGATTGACTTCAAAATTTGATAATTTGTTCTTAAGACATAGACGAAGTTAAATTGCAAAAGTTTCGGACTTTTCATTGAAGGGCGTGGAAGTTATGGCCCCTCAAAGTTCGATTACTCGCAACGAAACAGGAAGTTGCTTTATATTTGCTATATTTCGGCCATACTTTGTCCAAACTGCATCAAACTTTACAGGATTGTTAATGGTACCTATCTGCACACATCCATATGTCAATATTCATACAATTGTTGTAGCGCCACCTATTTATAGCAGGAAATGACATATTTTATAGTGTGATGTCCAGTTTCTAGACGGGTGACCAGATTCACTTCAAATGTTGTCAGCCCCTCCTTGAGGATTTTTTGGAAGACTGGCTCCGAAAATTGTGAGTTTTGGTCGAAGCGTGTGCCGGTTCTGGCCCGTCAAAGTTCAGAAACCCAACTTCCTGTTTGAAACCTCAGATTTTGGGGTAACTTCCTGTTGCGACTCTCTACTTTATCCTATAGATGGAGCCATTGTATTACTCTTTGATGGGTTTTTGGAAGGGGGTCTCTGTGTGTGTGTGTGTGTGTGTGTGTGTGTGTTTGTGTTTGTGTTTGAGGGGGGAGGGGAAGAGGAGTTGATTGAGTCTGTGAGAAGCTGCCACAGAGAGGTTACAGTCAGGAGAGCCAAGAGCTGCTTTACACGCGGTATAAAAACTTCAGTTAAGATTTGAGCTGTCACTTGAGAAAGCATCATGCCAAAAACTAAGGAAATCACTGTAGACTTGAAGAATTGTCGATGCTCAGGAAGCAGGAGAAGGATATACAAAGTTATAACAGTATTTCCAAGCGTCAAGAACTCAAATGAGAAACGTCACCGAGAAATTCAAGGAGAGCCACACTGTGCAGAACAAGCCTGGCAGAGGTAGGAAGCCAAAGATTTCAATGACCCTGGAAAGAAAACCAGTGAGAGACCTGTCTAAAGAACCCATAAACGCTGCCAAGACACTAGTGAATGACTTAGTTAAGTCTGAAATTGTAGCCTCAAAGAAGATTACATGAATTCATGTAATCTTACCATATGTCTCCCCTTGACCAAAGCTGAGCGTGGATTGATGCTGTCTTTACAGTTTGGTTTTGATCAGTTAGGAAATTTCACACGGGGTCAGCTGATTTTTTTCGTGTTACTCAGTGTACGGCGACAGGAAAAGTGCACTAGGTCCACCGGCGTCGAGGTGAACCAGCTGAATATAAGCCACTCAAGTTGACGACAAGTGCATTGAAAAGTAAAAGCTGCTGGCCTTTACCTTTTCTTTGTAAAAGCGCCTGTTCGGCCAGTAGTTAGTAAAGTAATATTTTCAGCGTTGTCCACAGTCTCATGACATGTTTAACACGAAGCACAGCACGCTGGTTAAGCTCATGGCAAACTGTTACTAACAGCTAAAATGAAAGCTTGTCTGTATGTAGTCTAACTGGTTAGTTTGTCACTAATCTCCAAATTTGGCAAATTGCTATAAACTTCACTCTCTTAAACCAGTAACAGTCTGAGCTGGACTGATAGGAGTCTGTATGGATAAAGATAAAATCCTAATGATACCCATCCCTACAGCTGGTTAGTGGCTTCGCCCTGACTTTAGGCAGATGAGATATTCACTGTTCAAATAACTTCATTATAACCCTTGTTTAAGCATAAATGATTTATATATGCACCCAATAACAGAACTTGCAAAAAAATGCTTTTGCTCAAAGCTCAAAGCTTGTAAACTCAAGTTAAAACTGAGTTTTATCTCCTTTTGGGAGGGGGTATCTGTGTGTGTGTGTGTGTTTGTGTTTGTGTTTGTGTTTGAGGGGGGAGGGGAAGAGGAGTTGATTGAGTCTGTGAGAAGCTGCCACAGAGAGGTTACAGTCAGGAGAGCCAAGAGCTGTCACAGATGATGAGCTCTGAAAAATATTATCACAGAAAATAATTAGCATAAAAGCTTTTATTTTAAATTTTTACATCTCGGAAGTGTGAACTGTTACGCCAGCGTGTGCCCTGCGACCTGCGTTGACCCCGCGGTTGCCGGGGTCCCGCGGTCGCCGCTCCCCCGACGGGCGCCGGGTGCGAGGGCCCGTTCAACGCTGCTCGCAGCTTTAATTATTATTATTATTATTATTATTATTTTTTTTCTTCTTTTTCCGCCTCTTAGATCGGCTTTTTGAGGGCCTTAACATGCGTGAAAACTTACCAAAATTTGCAGACGCGTCAGGCACGGCGAAAAATTTAATAATTTAGGGGTCTTGAGCATGGGCGTGGTAAAATGCCCTCGGTAGCGCCACCTACATTTTTAAACGGAACAGCCCCTCAAGCCCGTTGCGCCTAAAAATCTGAAAATCTGCACACATATGTAACATCCCATGACGCACCAAAAAGTCTCTTGGAGCCATATTCTAAACCCAACAGAAAGTATTTTTATTTTGACCGGAAGGTGAAAAAATTGTGTGTTTTTGGCCATTTCCAGGGGTCGCTTGAACGCGAACTAGTCCTAGACGCATTATCCCATTGACTTCAAAACTTAATAGTATGTTCTTAAGACATAGACGATGTTAAATTGCGGCAGATTTTGAGTTTTTGTTGAAGGGCGTGGAAGTTATGGCCCCTCAAAGTTCGATTACTCGCCACGAAACAGGAAGTTGCTTTATTTTTGCTATATTTCGGCCATACTTTGTCCAAACTGCATCAAACTTTACAGGATTGTTAATGGTACCTATCTGCACACATCCATATGTCAATATTCATACAATTGTTGTAGCGCCACCTATTTATAGCAGGAAATGACATATTTTATAGTGTGATGTCCAGTTTCTAGACGGGTGACCAGATTCACTTCAAATGTTGTCAGCCCCTCCTTGACAATTTTTGGAAGAAGTGCCTCCGAAAATTGTGAGTTTGGGTCGAAGCGTGTGCCGGTTCTGGCCCGTCAAAGTTCGGAAACCCAACTTCCTGTTTGAAACCTCAGATTTTGGGGTAACTTCCTGTTGCGACTCTCTACTTTATCCTACAGATGGAGCCATTGTATTACTCTTTGATGGGTTTTTGGAAGGGGGTCTCTGTGTGTGTGTGTCTGTGTGTGTGTGTTTGAGGGGGGAGGGGAAGAGGAGTTGATTGAGTCTGTGAGAAGCTGCCACAGGGAGGTTACAGTCAGGAGAGCCATGAGCTGTCACAGATGATGAGCTCTGAAAAATATTATCACAGAAAATAATTAGCATAAAAGCTTTTATTTTAAATTTGTTGCAACAAATTCAGGTTTCTTACAGCATTTTCCTTATTGAAAACTAAATTCTACCTGAAATGTATCAATAAAAATCTTCTTTTGCAGTTAATGTCACCAGTTTATAGTTTAGTTTTAATAGCATTCCCTGTCACTGATGTGCCTTTAATTATCGGTTCTATCAGGGATCATTTATGTGTTTATCTTACGGGGGTGAGCCACCTCACAGGTTGGTTATATTACCTGTTGACCTCAGCTCAGTGAGCTAAGACAATGTTTAATGCAGTGTTTTTTCTGATATGAAAATGGATATTATTCAGCACATCTAACCTCAGCAGGCCCCTCTTCAGAAACTCATATCTGCAGATGTCAAAGCTGGCTCAAAAAATTAAACTGGCTTCAAATTAATTTTAAGGAATTGTAGGTTATTTTGAATTCATGTAATCTTTCTCCATCACCCTTTCTGTTTCCTTCCATCTCTCTACTTATCTTCTCCCATATGTCTCCCCTTGACCAAAGCTGAGCGTGGATTGATGCTGTCTTTACAGTTTGGTTTTGATCAGTTAGGAAATTTCACACGGGGTCAGCTGATTTTTTCGTGTTACTCAGTGTACGGCGACAGGAAAAGTGCACTAGGTCCACCGGCGTCGAGGTGAACCAGCTGAATATAAGCCACTCAAGTTGACGACAAGTGCATTGAAAAGTAAAAGCTGCTGGCCTTTACCTTTTCTTTGTCAAAGCGCCTGTTTGGCCAGTAGTTAGTAAAGTAATATTTTCAGCGTTGTCCACAGTCTCATGACATGTTTAACACGAAGCACAGCACGCTGGTTAAGCTCATGGCAAACTGTTACTGTATGTAGTCTAACTGGTTAGTTTGTCACTAATCTCCAAATTTTGCAAATTGCTATAAACTTCACTCTCTTAAACCAGTAACAGTCTGAGCTGGACTGATAGGGGTCTGTATGGATAAAGATAAAATCCTAATGATACCCATCCCTACAGCTGGTTAGTGGCTTCGCCCTGACTTTAGGCAGATGAGATATTCACTGTTCAAATAACTTCATTATAAGCCTTGTTTAAGCACAAATGATTTATATATGCACCCAATAACAGAACTTAAAAAAAATGCTTTTGCTCAAAGCTCAAAGCTTGTAAACTCAAGTTAAAACTGAGTTTTATCTCCTTTTGGGAGGGGGTATCTCTCTGTGTGTGTGTGTGTGTTTGTGTGTGGTGTGTTTGTGTTTGTGTTGAGGGGGAGGGGGAAGAGGAGTTGATTGAGTCTGTGAGAAGCTGCCACAGGGAGGTTACAGTCAGGAGAGCCAAGAGCTGTCACAGATGATGAGCTCTGAAAAATATTATCACAGAAAATAATTAGCATAAAAGCTTTTATTTTAAATTTTTACATCTCGAAGTGTGAACTGTTACGCCAGCGTGTGCCCTGCGACCTGCGTTGACCCCGCGGTTGCCGGGGTCCGCGGTCGCCGCTCCCCCGACGGGCGCCGGTGCGACCGTTCAACGCTGCTCGCAGCTTTAATTAGGGCCGAGCAACGAGTTGCGTTGCAACGAGTTGCAAGGAGGATTGCAACCGTTGCAACGAGTTGCGAGTTTGCGTTGCAACGAGTTATTAGGGCCCGAGCAACGAGTTGCGTGGGCCCAACGGGGCCATGCAACGAGTTGCAAGGACCCTCTTGTTTTCGGTCTGTTTATTATTATTATTATTATTATTATTATTTATTATTATTATTTTTTTTTCTTCTTTTTCCGCCTCTTAGATCGGCTTTTTGAGGGCCTTAACATGCGTGAAAACTTACCAAAATTTGCAGACGCGTCAGGCACGGCGAAAAATTTAATAATTTAGGGGTCTTGAGCATGGGCGTGGTAAAATGCCCTCGGTAGCGCCACCTACATTTTTAAACGGAACAGCCCCTCAAGCCCGTTGCGCCTAAAAATCTGAAAATCTGCACACATATGTAACATCCCATGACGCACCAAAAAGTCTCTTGGAGCCATATTCTAAACCCAACAGAAAGTATTTTTATTTTGACCGGAAGGTGAAAAAATTGTGTGTTTTTGGCCATTTCCAGGGGTCGCTTGAACGCGAACTAGTCCTAGACGCATTATCCCATTGACTTCAAAACTTAATAGTATGTTCTTAAGACATAGACGATGTTAAATTGCGGCAGATTTTGAGTTTTTGTTGAAGGGCGTGGAAGTTATGGCCCCTCAAAGTTCGATTACTCGCCACGAAACAGGAAGTTGCTTTATTTTTGCTATATTTCGGCCATACTTTGTCCAAACTGCATCAAACTTTACAGGATTGTTAATGGTACCTATCTGCACACATCCATATGTCAATATTCATACAATTGTTGTAGCGCCACCTATTTATAGCAGGAAATGACATATTTTATAGTGTGATGTCCAGTTTCTAGACGGGTGACCAGATTCACTTCAAATGTTGTCAGCCCCTCCTTGACAATTTTTGGAAGAAGTCCTCCGAAAATTGTGAGTTTGGGTCGAAGCGTGTGCCGGTTCTGGCCCGTCAAAGTTCGGAAACCCAACTTCCTGTTTGAAACCTCAGATTTTGGGGTAACTTCCTGTTGCGACTCTCTACTTTATCCTACAGATGGAGCCATTGTATTACTCTTTGATGGGTTTTTGGAAGGGGGTCTCTGTGTGTGTGTGTCTGTGTGTGTGTGTTTGAGGGGGGAGGGGAAGAGGAGTTGATTGAGTCTGTGAGAAGCTGCCACAGGGAGGTTACAGTCAGGAGAGCCAAGAGCTGTCACAGATGATGAGCTCTGAAAAATATTATCACAGAAAATAATTAGCATAAAAGCTTTTATTTTAAAATTTGTTGCAACAAATTCAGGTTTCTTACAGCATTTTCCTTATTGAAAACTAAATTCTACCTGAAATGTATCAATAAAAATCTTCTTTTGCAGTTAATGTCACCAGTTTATAGTTTAGTTTTAATAGCATTCCCTGTCACTGATGTGCCTTTAATTATCGGTTCTATCAGGGATCATTTATGTGTTTATCTTACGGGGGTGAGCCACCTCACAGGTTGGTTATATTACCTGTTGACCTCAGCTCAGTGAGCTAAGACAATGTTTAATGCAGTGTTTTTTCTGATATGAAAATGGATATTATTCAGCACATCTAACCTCAGCAGGCCCCTCTTCAGAAACTCATATCTGCAGATGTCAAAGCTGGCTCAAACGTTGTCCACAGTCTCATGACATGTTTAACACGAAGCACAGCACGCTGGTTAAGCTCATGGCAAACTGTTACTAACAGCTAAAATGAAAGCTTGTCTGTATGTAGTCTAACTGGTTAGTTTGTCACTAATCTCCAAATTTTGCAAATTGCTATAAACTTCACTCTCTTAAACCAGTAACAGTCTGAGCTGGACTGATAGGGTCTGTATGGATAAAGATAAAATCCTAATGATACCCATCCCTACAGCTGGTTAGTGGCTTCGCCCTGACTTTAGGCAGATGAGATATTCACTGTTCAAATAACTTCATTATAACCCTTGTTTAAGCATAAATGATTTATATATGCACCCAATAACAGAACTTGCAAAAAAATGCTTTTGCTCAAAGCTCAAAGCTTGTAAACTCAAGTTAAAACTGAGTTTTATCTCCTTTTGGGAGGGGGTATCTGTGTGTGTGTGTGTGTGTTTGTGTTTGTGTTTGTGTTTGTGTTTGAGGGGGGAGGGGAGAGGAGTTGATTGAGTCTGTGAGAAGCTGCCACAGAGAGGTTACAGTCAGGAGAGCCAAGAGCTGTCACAGATGATGAGCTCTGAAAAATATTATCACAGAAAATAATTAGCATAAAAGCTTTTATTTAAATTTTTACATCTGGGAAGTGTGTGAACTGTTACGCCAGCGTGTGCCCTGCGACCTGCGTTGACCCCGCGGTTGCCGGGGTCCCGCGGTCGCCGCTCCCCCGACGGGCGCCGGGTGCGAGGGCCCGTTCAACGCTGCTCGCAGCTTTAATTATTATTATTATTATTATTTTTTTTTCTTCTTTTTCCGCCTCTTTGATCGCCTTTTGAGGGCCTTAAAATGCGTCAAAACTCCTGAAAATTTGCAGACGCGTCAGGCACGGCGAAAAATTTAAGAATTTAGGGGTCTTGAGCATGGGTGTGGCAAAATGGCCTCGGTAGCGCCCTACATTTTTTAACGGAACAGCCCCTCAAGCCCGTTGCGCCTAAAAATCTGAAAATCTGCACACATATGTAACATCCCATGACGCACCAAAAAGTCTCTTGGAGCCATATTCTAAACCCAACAGAAAGTATTTTTATTTTGACCGGAAGGTGAAAAAATTGTGTTTTTGGCCATTTCCAGGGGTCGCTTGAACGCGAACTAGTCCTAGACGCATTATCCGATTGACTTCAAAATTTGATAATTTGTTCTTAAGACATAGACGAAGTTAAATTGCAAAAGTTTCGGACTTTTCATTGAAGGGCGTGGAAGTTATGGCCCTCAAAAGTTCGATCACTCGCCACAAAACAGGAAGTTGCTTTAAATTTGCTATATTTCGGCCATACTTTGTCCAAACTGCATCAAACTTTACAGGATTGTTAATGGTACCTATCTGCACACATCCATATGTCAATATTCATACAATTGTTGTAGCACCACCTATTTATAGCAGGAAATGACATATTTTATAGTGTGTCCAGTTTCTAGACGGGTGACCAGATTCACTTCAAATGTTGTCAGGACAGACTTAAGGATTTTTGGAAGACTGGCTCCGAAAATTGTGAGTTTGGGTCGAAGCGTGTGCCGGTTCTGGCCCGTCAAAGTTCGGAAACCCAACTTCCTGTTTGAAACCTCAGATTTTGGGGTAACTTCCTGTTGCGACTCTCTACTTTATCCTACAGATGGAGCCATTGTATTACTCTTTGATGGGTTTTTGGAAGGGGGTCTCTGTGTGTGTGTCTGTGTGTGTCTGAGGGGGGAGGGGAAGAGGAGTTGATTGTGTCTGTGAGAAGCTGCCACAGGGAGGTTACAGTCAATAGAGCCATGATCTGTCACAGATGATGAGCTCTGAATAATATTATCACAGAAAATAATTAGCATAAAAGCTTTTATTTAAAATTTTTACATCTGGGAAGTGTGAACTGTTACGCCAGCGTGTGCCCTGCGACCTGCGTTGACCCCGCGGTTGCCGGGGTCCCGCGGTCGCCGCTCCCCGACGGACGCCGGGTGCGA
>NW_026115508.1:7500-26227 GCF_001640805.2 Lates calcarifer | reverse complement strand
GTGTGTCTCTGGCGTTTACATCCTGAGCCTCTGGTCACATCAGTCGACTCAGAACTGAACCGGCCTGACACATCTCTGTAAACCGCCTTACCACAGCTAGCTTAAACAGTAGCATTGACTGAAAATGAATAGAAATAAATGCATGAAAACGTTTTCCAAGTTCTCAAGTCTTTTCAGAACTGCTTTGTTTGGAATAATTATCTGTATAAACAGTATCACTCTGCACAGTGAAGACCAAACATCCAGCTGAAGACACAATAAGCTCCAAACTGGTTCTTCCTGGAGAAAAATCTTTAAAAACACCTCAGATATTTAGTTTCATTTTTAAGAAGCCTCAGTCATTTAAAACAGCTGCTCTCTGAGGGACTATTTTCAGAGGCGGATTAATCCACATTTGGTGTCCTCGTGAGTATTTAGGGAAACGGGACGGTGTGTGTGTGTGTTTATGGTGATGTCACCTTGTGCAACAGTGATGTGTTTTTAATAGATTTTAGATGCAGGTGGAGCTCTGTGGATCAGAGGAATAAGGTGTACCAGGTGTGGGAGGCACACACAGTAGTTGTCAGTGGGATACGTTCAGTGTCGGTGTTGGTTTCTGTAGGCGACTTGTTTGTAATAAGAAAATGATAAAATAACATCAGTGTTCTCCTTTTAAAATGTGCAATCAACTGTATTTTATTCAGCTTTTCTTTGACGGCTTGAAAAAACCTGGACTGAACTGAGAGAGGCATTCAACATCACACACACACACACACACACCTCACCCCACCGTCCCTCCGTCCCCCCCCTCGAGGCCCCCACTTGTCCTCTGTCTCTTTGTCCTTTAGGCGTCTAATTGGGTGCCTGTTTAGAAAAGGAAAGGTGTTAAGTAGGGGAATTCCCATAATGCTTTTACTGGGAGAGTGGACAATGGGGACTAATTGGTTCCTATTAGCAGACAGAAGAGAGAGAGAGAGAGAGGGACACTTAAGGCACACAGAGGGAAGAGGAGCATTATGGGTAGAAGTGTAAGTGTGTGAGCAGTGTAGGAAGGCTGTGTTGTAGGAACGACTGAACAAGATGTGAGTGTTTTTGTATTGTACTGTTTTCTTGTGGGAATGACTGAAACAAGATGTGAGTGTGTGGTTGTGTGTGTCTCGTGGAATGGTGTGGTGCATTGTTGACACTATTAGCTGTTTTTTGGAACATGAAATTTGTTTGTGTTTTGTGTATGTGTGTGTGTGTGCACACTTAATTCACGTACAAGTTTTAAGCATTACCTCAACGAGCTGCGTTTGTGTGTGGATGGTGTTTATGTTATTGGGCAGTCACCAGAAATGACTCAAATTTTCCCTGTGTGTGTGTGTGTGGTGTGTGTGAGCTGTGTCTGTATCATTATTCTGTGAGGACAACAATCTGTGAACACAATCACGTTGTGCAGACTTGTACAACTCGCCTCAGGGTTTACTGTTTATTGCAAGATTAAGACTTGGTTTTGGGGGGTTAAGGTTCGAGTTATGAGTGGGCTGTGGTCAGGATAATCCTCAGGGGGCTGAATTTAAGTTTGTACGATGTCCTCACAAGTATCCTGCTGTAGCATCAGTTTGTGTGTGTGTCGTGGTAATCTGTCCCAGACACTGAGGCTCAGTGTTGTAGACTGAGAATGAAGAAAGGAAACTGGAAAAAAATGAGAACAGAACTATAGAAGCAGACTTCAGATAAAACATTTGTTAGTGCTAATGCTGTAAATTCATGTTGATAATTTGTGTATCCCTTACAGCTTTAAATGTTGTAAACACTTTGTTTTAAGGTCAAACTTGAACTTTTTGGGTTAAAAAAAGTCTGATTTTTGTTGGGTAAATAGCCCAGAAGTAATATTTAAAAAAAACATTAACACTGGGCCAAAAGAAGCATACTTTATTTAAGATAAATAACTCAATAGAAATATTAAAAACCAACACTAACACTGAGTCAAAACACCCCACTGGTACGGGGTAAAGTTCAACCACACTGAGCCAAACCAGGTGAGTTTTGAGCTCTTAGATCTTCATATGATCATTTTATATCGTCTGGTTCTCTGCAAACCCTCAGCTGTCTCACAGTGTCTCTGCATTTTCAGTTCAAAAATAAGTCCGACCCAGGTTTAACCCACCAGCCTGTAGGACTGTCAGGACCTCAGCAGCAAACACACCGCTCTCTGTCTGCACAGTTTGGGCTCAGGGTCGACTCATTTAACGTCACTAACATTTTATAGACGATTACGACGTAAGCTGAGCTCCTCAGCCAAAGTACCAACTTAATACCAGTCCGTGGTGGTTCCATTTTCTTTATGCTAAGATGATATTTGCAATGCTCATACTCTCATAACCACATAACTGTTTACGTTTGGATTTGTTTAGAAACATGAGACTGATTCAAGAGACAGTGGTGTAGAGATTTAGCTAAAAAAAAACCTACGTTTTTCTTTTAGTTGTACTGGTTGTGAAATTCATCGAAAAAGTTGTCCCACCACATTTTATTCACCTTCTTCATCCCTGGACAAAGTGCTGCTGAATGTACCACAGTCCTTTGGTAAACATCCTAAAATACCACAAAATTACCACAGGAACACACAATGTAACATAAGAATTTAGCATAAGAATGTGCAATACCAGTACAGAAAATGTTTTGTCCAAAGCAGGTCAAGTTGCCATCAGTCTTTTTATTATATTCTGCTTTTTTATTGATGTATTTTCTGAGCTTTCTCTCCTTAGAAATGTAAAAAGTCAGGAGATAATTCATTAATGACTCATTTCTTTTCTTTAGAAAAGGTCAAGAATTATAACCTGGAGACAAAAACAACAGGAAAGATAAACAAGTAAATAGATGGGTGGCTAACAGATGAAATTTTGTATTTGTCTCCTACTGTTATTAAAATTATAATCTCAGTACCTACCCAGCAACTTCACTGCAACAAGTGCATTTCATTTATAATGTATGAGCTCCACCTTGTTTCGATGTAGTGTTACGCTCACGTGGCTGCCTGTTCCTACACGTCTCTGTCTAAACATACATGTCAAAGTTCAGAGTGGATTTCAGTCTCTCGTTCACGCCTCCTTGCACATTTTTCTTGTCGTTGGGAGTGATATTTTTCAGCCGCTCCTCTTGTTTCACTGCCTGGGCCTCCACATTAGGCCAATTTAATTAGAAGCCTTTCAACAGAACTAATTAGCCAGCTACGCTAGCCGAGCTGAAAGAGGGGCGAGGGGAGGTGATTGAAGTTCTGTTACCCAAAGAGAGCATTGTTTAACGGTTTGATTCCCACTTTTCTTATTTTTTTTAATACAAAACAGACTAATGGAATTTGAGGGAGCTGGTTTGCTTCAAAAGACTTTGGGTTTGGGCAGGAGGGAGTGACGGCTGCTGAAGAATCGTCTCACAAGGCTCCATTTGAATTCCTTCGTTTTTAATTAAGAAGCTCGAAGGCTCAGACATGACTGATCAGCCTCTGTGATAGTCTTATGTGGTAAAGATATTTCATTTGTGTTCACAACTCATCTGTTTAATTGGCTTCTACTCAGGAAAGAGTGCACGGTGATGATGAGATGTGAGGGGACTTTTACCGAAACACATGATCCGGTGTAACTATGTACTTGAGTTGTTTTGGACGAGCGCCTAATAGGAAAGTTGGCTCGGATGGAAGTTGACAGCTGGATGTTTCAGCGCAGGTGTGTCCGTGGAATGGGTAGAACAGTTTTATTCTTTACATGCGTCTGTTTTTTAGCAACATTAGTGATGTAGCTCTACAAAGGGGTTGTTGGTCCAACGCTGCAAAATCTCAACAACTCCTGAATGAATTGCCTCAGTTTGCTGATCCAAAAACAGTCGAGCTCTTCCCGTTACTTTTTGTGAAACTTTCATGACTTTCAAAATAGATAATCTAACAATCATGTTTGATCACAGAGTTTGAACTCTCTTGACAGCCATTCACATCCTGTTATCTTTTATTTACATTACATTTAAATGGTTACGGTTTGGTTAAGGTTTAGGTATTATAGTAATGGAGACAGGGAATGACCAGCAGGGGGTGAAAGATGGAGGTAAAAGGTGCTATATGTAGATTTTTGCTATCACCACATAGCCAACTTTAGCACTGTAGATTATACAAATGTCACCAGTTCAGTGTCAAACTTAATTTCTTTACTTACCAAGAACTGTCTCCAGTGTTGGAAAGCAACGCCAATGTTTTGCTTTTATTTCTCTTATTCTACTGCATGCTAACCAGCTAGCCCCAGCCTGCTCCATCCCATAATACCACTTTGTGGTGGTGAGTCAGTGTAGCATCCTCAGTCCAACTCTTGGTGAGTACACAGTTGTTAATGCTAATGCTAGCTAGCAGAAATTCATATATAGCAGCTGTAATGATGCTAGTTAGTGGAGTTTCTGCTGAAAAGCATGAATGTATGTGTGGAAATTAAATATTACTTGCATTGCAGATGCGAAGATTTAGGTCTTCTGCCCGTTTGTGAGTATCTGAGGATTCACTGATATGGTTTGCTGGTAACTTGTTGCCCTAGTTTTTCAGTCTAGATGTTGCCTCAGTGAAACAAACAGCAAACTAACTGATCTATATTCACTCACCAGCCTCTCAGCCTCATGTAGTCTTCAGCATTTCAGAAAACAGAGTTCAGATTTTCAGAGTTCACAGTAGAAAATGTAATGTAACATAATCACATAATCATTTGGTATGATACACACGTGCACACACACACACACACACACACACACACACACAGCAATAGACATGCACACACCTCCAGCTCGTTTCCCCTAATTCTACTTGTGCCACCTCACCTCTCAGTGCAATAACAAGCTTGTTTCTCTCTCTCTCTCTCCACACACACACACACACACACACACACACACATCGCTGTGATTAGCTTTGGCAGCACAAGGCCATCCAGCGCTCTCAGATATAACTGCTTCTCTTTGATAAACATGAGAGCTCAGACACACCGCTGTCTGCAGCTACCATCTGACTGAGAATCATACACACACACACCAGCACACACACTCTCCAACTGAAGCTATGCACGTGTATGCACACACACACACGCACATGCACAAGCCTTCGGTCAGCGTACAATATCTCAGAGTTTGTGCAGCCTGGAGAATATTTGATATGTAGATAAGTCTTAAAAAGGGTGAGATTTGCATATTGGGCTCCTGTTGCACACGGCTCAGAGCCGCATGTGGTAGGTACATTTTTAATCAGCGAGTGGAGAAAAAATTAATTTGTTTTTGGTGGGAGGAGGAGGAGGAGGAGGAGGAGAGACGATGCTCCTCTTCGTTCCATTAGCAGCATTTTGTCAAAGCAGTTGAGCTGGATTCAGACAGGCTGTGAAACTGAGTGTGTGTGTGTGTGAAGTCTTAAATATGATCTCTATGCTGTAAGCAAGTGTGTATGTGTTCTACATGCAGGTTTGTGTGTTTACTTTCCTGCAGCTAGTATTTATTAAATGAAACCTCTTCAATTAAATATGTGTTTTGTCGCCTCATTAAACCGACACCTTGTTGTTTCAAGAAAAGACGACTTTACTGTTTTTTTAATTCAAGTAAATCGTTTTTTTTAAATAATTCTTTCATTCTAGCTGTGTTCTTATAACCTTGTTTTTAATTCATGTCTAGTCTTTGTCTTGTTTATTTTATTGGCATTTATATTACAGTTCTTTTCTGTCTGGGAGCCTTTCTTTTAGCTTTGGAACGTGGCTGAGAAATTGACTTTGTGATTGTGGATTGTCTCCGTCTGTCGCGCTGTGAGTCAACATTTTATAAAACTTATTTCATCCTTTGTATTTTTGAGACACCTTATTTGGTTTTGTACAGTTCTGGGTCTTTGGAGATGCTGCAGGGCCCTGAGGACGTAAAGTTTGTGACTGTAGAGGGAATTGAACTCTCGTCTTTTGATCTAAATAATATAACAGCGTCAGACTCGGCTCTTTCAGAAATACACCTTCAGTTCAAATTAAAGTCGGAGGGTCAGGTGTTGATCCTGGTTAAATCGATGAAAACTTCCCTGCGAGTAGAAACTGAGTCGAAGGTGAACGTCCTGAGCCTCCTCGTTCTCGGTGAGATAAAACCCGTGCTCTGCTTCCATGTGTCTGTCTGAGCGGCTGCAGCTTCCAGCAGCAGAGCGGCTCTTCTCTTTATTACAGCTGACAGTTTGTTTATGTCTGGTTTGAAGCGTTTATTTTTACAGCATTTTACAGCTTCCCTCGGTCTCCTCGGCTCACTTCTCTGACCTCGAGCTGACTGCTGCTTGTTTAGACATTAAACAGATTCAGACCCTCGGTGCTGTTACAGCAGCAGAGAGCAGGGGCTGGGAATCATCTGGAAAATTACCATACCAGCCTTGATACCAGCACATTTAAAGTGACACTGATACCAAAACAGAACTTCATTTGAATATCAGCCATGTAACTGGAGGTACTTTATCATAAGACACATCACACCGACCCGAACTAACATCCTCTACACAGCTAATAACAATATTTAAATGCAGAAATCATTCCAAAGGAAGTAAGTGTTGGCGCTCAAGTTGGAAGAAACTAAAGTGTGTTTTGAGTCCTGGACAAGTCACGATGTGCGTTTCCTCAGATTGAAAACCTTTTGAAAGTAGAAGTGAAGGTTTAAAGTTCTTTTTTCAGTCGGTTTCTTCTGATGTTGGGGATGTAGACGTGTGTGTTTGGCAGTTTTGATCATATGATAACAGTAAATGTAAGGACTTGAATGCACCATGCACAGACACAGACCGTTACTTCTGACTCTGAACAGAATTTGGAGCCTGTAGAATCATGTTTTACAGCGAGGTCCGATGTCAGTTTCCAGAGTCTCGTTCAGAGTCTCCAGAAAGTTGAATAGCTTCTCTCAGTTACACAGCTGAAGGACGTTTTCTGTGCGCTCTCTACATGCCTCTCTCCTCCCTCTCACTAACTTCCAGCTGAACAAAATCTAAAGTTATTATCATCGTTCAGTGAAGCGGGGATACTGTGGGGATTTTAACTCCCTCCTTCCCCTTTTGAAAAAAGCGACAGATTGAGGCAGAAGATCTTAAAGGGACGCTGAGTGTTGGCTGCGTTCCCCACCGCTGTAAGGCAAACTCTCCACCTGGTGAGTCTGCAGCAGCACTCACAGCATGATGCCAGTGTGTGTGAGTGTGTGTGTGTGTTCAGCTGTGTAGATTAATTGCACAGACGCACCTCTGGACTGATGTCAACTTGTGTGTTTCTGTGTGTGAATAGCAGTTTTGAACAGATGTAGAGAGAGACTGTCAGAGAATGAAGAGAGGTGTGTGCAGCCGTCTGAAGCGTCTCCGGTGACAGAGGATGTCCTAGTTTCAGGACGACGTCTCTCATCCCGGCATCGAACGTGCTCCCACCACTTTAGGAAAACATTTATACATCAACTGTTTTGACATTCTCTCAGTCGCGTAGTTTAGTTTAGTTTTACCCTGAGTCGCTCTGTGGATTGATGCAGGGATCAGGCTCTGTCCTCGGAGTCTTTCGACATGAATCTGTTGCGTGTGTGCTTATTAATGGAGATGGAGTTGAGTTGGTGGTGGAGACCAAAGCGGAGCTAAAAGGAGAGGATATAAACCCCAGTCGAAATGGATGTCAGTGTTTCTCTGTTTGTGCTTGGTGTGTAAAACTGACTCCTGTGTGTTTGCAGGGTTGTGTGTCTCGTCCTGTTAGAGATAATATAGAGATTAAAGGAGTGTTGCAGTGTCTATAGTGTAAATTCAGAGACCCAACTCAGAAGACTTGTGGATTGACTTGCACTTATGAACACTTGTAACTTGGCTTGGACTGGCTCTGAAGGACTTGAGACTTGAAATGGCCAGTGACCTGGATGGGATTTGATTTGAACTGACTTGAAACTTCAGACTTGTCTTGAAACCTGATTTATTTTAGACCTGACTTGCCAGAGACTTGAGACACGACTTGAGTCTCGCTTTGATAATACTTAACACTTGACTTTTCCTAGTTGACTTGACTCTCCTTTGAGGACTGGACATTATGACCCGGGCTGTATTAAGACTTGGCACTTGTTAAACCCATACCAGCTCTAACCCTGTAAAACAACCAGTGCTGGAGGAGGTCAAAGGTCAGAGAGCGCTCTGAAAAACTCAAACATTAACCCGTCATAATTCAGATGTTAATGAGCGTCGAAGCGGTTGAGTTCTCGGGTGTCGAACGTCAGTTGAGATGAAGTGAACGTTAACTGGAGGCTTTGGAGTGTAAATGGACATTTGTTATGCAGTTTAATCTCTCGCTGATCTCCGTGATGCCGCTGAGTTTCCTCCAGCCGAGCCTGTCAGAACGTTTCAGCCTGACAGTCAGTTTGAGGGGAAAACACACACACACACACACACACACACACTGCAATCCACATGACTACATTTTTCACTGCAGGGGTCTGAGTAAATGTGTGTGTGTATGTTTAAGCAAGAGAGTGTTTGAGAGTGTGCATGGGGGCGAATGAGAGGGGTGGGGTGAGAGTAAGCGTGTGTGTGTGTGTGTGTGTGTTTGACAGCTTGCAGCATTGATCAGAAGATAAACCGGCAGCCTTTCTGCTCCATTGTGGCACGTAATGGTTATGGGAGCATCAAAACACACACACACACACACAGAGTTTTGCTCAAAGCCAGACTGATGTATCGGCACTGTTCCTGTGGCTAAACTCACAAAGGCACTTGGGATAAAATCTTTGTTGCTGACAGTCTTCAGTTGGTTTTTTTGCCTGAGATCTGCATTTGAATCAATGAGTTTCATCTCTGTCAATTTTAAAGTCTGACAGCTTTTCTTTCAAAATGTTTAATAGCAGCAAATCAAAACTAATATCTGTACTTTCTCAGGGCCAGGAGAGAACTGGCTGGATCCTCGTTACTTAGACGCTCTGAATGATACATGTCAGGAGGATTTTTTCCCTCCCAATGGATCCCTAGAGTTTTGAATAATCTTCAGATAACATATATTTTTCTTCTCGGGGGGTGTTGGCAGAAGACTGAAGATCAAATACTGGAGCATGTTTTATCATGTAGAGTCATGTCAACCAGCATTTCTGCATGTTGTAGTTTGGTTTCCTGCAGCTGTGGGCGATGCTGTCACCGAACTGAAGAGACAGCACCACACTGTGTTTACAGATGTACTCACACCTCAAGCATGGTTAGCTGCCTCAATGGACAATCGTCCAGGTCAGAGTATGTCCACTAATGTGCTTGTTTTTACACTGACAGAGTCAGAGCCTTTTTGCATAGCCAGACTCCATTGACAAAAACAGGAATTTTACCGAGCAGAACTCAGGAGCTGCTGGAACACCACTGCCTCCATCTGTCACTTATTGTGTGGTACTTTTACTTATCTAAAGTATCTGATTACTTCTTCCTCCACTGAAAGTCACACAGTAACACAGACACACTAACAGATGGAGGCAGTGGTATTCCAGCAGCTCCTGGTTAAATCCCTGTTTTTGTCAGTGGAGTCTGGTAGAGATATATAGAGATGTTTCTGGTTAAACTAAAGGATCTTCCTCTTTAATAAAAAGCTCTGTCTCTGTAGGAATCCTGTCATCATGTCCTCAGACACTGAGAAGAACAATCGGAGTCTTTAGTGGACCGTGTGTTTACGTTGCAGCTGTTCACGGTGGCTGAGTTCACTGTTCTCGATCAACACTGCACTGATTCCAAAGATTTTTGTCCCTATTAATCACTTACACCCAAACACATGGGAGAGTAAGAGTTATAATAACGAAACTCACCTCAGCATGTAACCACCTTTACTCTTGACAGGTACTTGTTGTATATCAGAGCAGCCACAGTCATTCACTTGATAAAAGCTCATTTAAGAGCTCAGTGTCAGCACCTGTGTTTCTACAAACACACACACACACACACACTTAAACACACTAACTCAGTCATCTCCTTTAGTCGCATTCATTCAGTCATTTGTGAGAGTGGGGCTCTGGTAATAACTTCACCGAGGAAGAGTCCCTCCACAGTAGACACACACACACACACACACACACACACACACACACACACTCAACTTCACTGCTCACAACCACAAAGCAGCCGTGACAGAAATTGGGCAGCAGGTTAATAACTACTGCCCATCCTCACAGCGCCCAGGGCCACACACACACACACACACACACACACACACACACACACACACACACACAGTCACAGACAGCATGTCCAGGTACTGCAGATGATAAAGTGTTAGGTCTTGGTATTGAGTCAGTGTGTGTCAAGGATGTCCAGCTCTGCTCTATTTCCTCTGCATGCTATTAGATTAAGAAGCTGCCCCACACACACACACACACACACACCCACACACACACACACACACACACACACACTGAACACTGCTTCACTCCTGGTTTCCTTGTCGGCTTTCCTTCTCCATCTCTCCACCTCTTAGTGTTCATAATATCTGAATTCCAAAACATTCAGTGTGACATTAATATTACACAGTATGATCATATGACACTGAAGGGAGGTGTCAGAGGTCAGAGGTCAGAGGTCACCTACAGATCAGCACTGCAGCTGCAGTAATTGCATTGTTAATAGTGGAATCAGAAAGTAGTGGATATATTAACATCAGTGCAGAATACACACGACCACCTCTTTAACGTGTTCCACAGCACATCATCATGCTTTTCATTTGCTCCCAGAATGCTTTGGGCTTCTCACCTTAGCCCCCCACTCACTCATGTGATCAGTGGGATGGGGGGAGGTGTGTTTTAGTTGATTCATGGGATTATGCAGCAAGTCGTGAAGTGGCTCAGTGTTGTGGGTAAACAGGTGAATACGGAGGCCGTACGCCGTACGTTCTGGCTTTGTTAAGGTGGATTTTAGGCCTTTGATAATGTGGATGTAAGGCCCTACAGGCTTGTGTTACCAGTCAGTTGTTAAGGTGGTGTTTATCAGGCCTTTAAAATAATAAACTCGAGCATTGTTAAGGTGGAATTGAAGCCTTTGGTAAATATTGAATTTAGCCATCTGTGAAAAAGGAGGCGCGACCTTTTGTATAATGTGGGTATAAGGTGCAGCAGGTCCTGTGTTAAGGTGGAATTTGGCTCTCTGGTTTGTTCTGCATCTGAACAAAGACTTCTCTCTGTTAAGGTGGTATTTGACTTTCTGATAAGAAAGAAATTGGCCTTTAGAAAAGTAAATTCAAGCATTGTTAAGATGGATTTGAATCCGGGGCAAAGTAAAAGCTAGCCATCTGTAAAATGGGAACATGTGACCCACTAGTCTTCTACTTAAGGTGGACTGCAGGTCTTTGTTAAAGTGCAGCAAAGCCTTTGTTAAGGTGGGATGTGCATCTCTAGTCAGTTCTTCCGCTTCTTTTACAAATATGCTGTCTGCTCTGGCTTTGTTAAGGTGGATTTGAGATGCTAAGGCCTTCCAGTCTTTTGGTCTTTTTGACTTGTTGTTAAGGTGGTATTTGCTGTTCTTTATTTCTAACACTGGGAATGTGGATTTTACAGGCTTTGCTAAAGCAGAATCTTGCCTTGTTAAGGTGGAATCAAGCCTTGTTTTAAGATGGAAATACCCTGTGAGAAGGAAAAGAAAACAGAGAGCAGTTAGATTCAGTTTGTTTCTGAAGCTGGAGGTTTTTATTTGTCCTCTTTTATTGTGTGGAGGCATTTTTGGAGACAGAGAGACAAATTGTGAATGTAGAGAGAGAAAGAGGGGAGGAGAGATGGATTGAGAGTCTGAGAGAGGGATAGAAAGAGGGGGAAGTTGTGTGTGTGGGCGATGGAAGGGAAAGATAAACGGCTCTTCTTTGATGGTGTGAGGCGTCGATTGAAACGGCGAATAAAGGCCGGCTTTCATCGGCCAATGGGCTGTTAGTGACACAGGGGGAACGAGCCAAGCCGATTGGCCGGCAGCCTGAGAACACTTCCTGGGCCAGTAAACTGCACGCTCTGTCACCCCACTATTCTTCCCCTCCATCCCTCTCTCCCTCTCTCTCTTTCATTCATTGTCTCTCTCCATTAATTACTCTTCCTCTCTCTCACTTTTTCCTCAACATCTTTGTCTCTACTTCTCTCTCTCTCTTTTTACTGTTATCGACCTCTCTCGCCCACTTTCACACCCTCTCTGTTTTAGTTTTTTCCATCTTCTCATCCCTCTCTCCCTCCTATCTCAACCTCTTTGTCCTCCTCCCCTCTCCTTTCCTCTCTCTATTTTCTCGCCTCTCTCTTTCTCTCCTTTTCTCTCCCCTCCCCTGTCCCCTCCTCTTTCCTTCCTGTCTCTTTTCCATGTTTCCTCTTTCCTTTCTGCCTCCTCTCCTTCCTTCACCTCTCCTCCTCTTCACCTCCTCATCTTTACTTTCTTCACTTCTTCTCCCACATCTCTCTTCCCTCTATCTACTGTATATATCTCAATCTTAACCCTCATCCCATCTTTCTCACCCTCCTTCCTTCCTTCCTTCCTTCATTTCCTTCTCCTCTTTCCATTCTTCTTTGCTTCTCTTTTCCGTCCTTCTCTCCTTCTCCTCATATCTCTTTTTGCATTAACTCTGTTTTTGCTTCTCCTTTTCTTCCTCCCTCCTCCATCTCCTCTCCTCACCGCTTCCTTCCCTTCCTCCCTTTTTTCCTCCCCCCTCACTCTGCTAGAGTGTGAAAAGTGAAACGTCATCTTGTCACGTATCAAAAAACATTTTTCCTCACAAATTGTTTAAGAAGAGTGCGCAACGGAGAGCAGGAGAACGAGGGGAAGGAATAGAGAGAGATGGAGGGAGGGTGGAGGTAGAAGGGGAAAAAAGCGAATCATTTTGCTATGAAGTAGAAAGAGAGAGGGAGCGTCGCTCGGCTGCCTCAGAGATCGATTGCTTTGCGGAGCTCCTGACAGGTGTAATTGTAAGGGCGTCATCTGTTCTTGTTTGCACAAAATACATTTTTTTCTCTCTCTCTTTTCTCTTTTACTTTTTTTTTCCTCTGAAGCCGCGACTGTAGAGACGTGGTGCGCTGCGTCGCCGTCACCGTCGCCTAATCTTCCCGCCATCATCCCATTCTTGCGCTTGCCACCGGACAAATCCCCTGTTATTTGAACAGATGGTCGGAAATCCATTCTGGTGATAAGTTGCCTCTAGTTAGCATTTAGATTACCTGCAAAAATGGAACAATTTACTACTCTGCCTCCCAGCATAACTTCCTCCTCCCCCTTTACCTCCCTCGCTTTCTTCACCAACACCCCCCCTCCACGTCCACCTGCCACCTTTGGGTGCCCCCCCCCTCCAGCTCCCTGTCATCTTTTGTAGTCGCTCTGACTCGTTTTGTAACAAATTACATCGAACTTTGACGAGTGTGTTAAAGAGTTAGAGGAGAGAGGAGGGGTTCAGGAAGGAGGGAGGGCAGATGGAAGAAGGAAAGAAGGATCCAGGCGACAGGAAGAGACGAGGAGGGGGGGGGTAAAAAGAGGAGATCTGTTTCTCTGGATAAACAAAGGTGAAGGTGAAAGGAGGAGGAAGAAGAGAAGAGAGGAGGTGAAGCAGGGGTGGGAGGTTTATTGTACAATAAACTTTGTGTGTTAGAGGAGGGAGGGGTTAGGAAAGAAATAAAGGAAGGTGGGAGAGACTGGAAGATGGATACAGGAAAAAAAAAAAAAAGGAAATGAAATGGGAGAGAAAGGGGTGATGAAACTTTCCTCTCCTCTCCTCTCCGCCTCCATTTCCCTTTTCTTTTCTTAATGTTTTTGTGTTTCCTCTGCATCTTCCCTCTTTCTCCTTTTCCGATCTCTGGTTCCTTCTCTGTCGTCAGGGATCTTTTACAGGATGTGTTACTGACATATTTGTCAGATCCAGGTGTTTGCTCAATATGACAGATAGCTGTGTGTTCTTCTGCATAACGGCATGTCTCTTCCCCCTGTGTGTGTGTGTGTGTGTGTGTGTGTGTGTGTGTGTGTGTGCGCTCCCTCCCCACTCTGTCTTCTTCTTCTTCTCTGGTATAAATTATGTGTCACTCGTCTCCCAGAGCTGTGATGAGCGTCTGATTTGCATAATCCAGTTAGCGGAGTCAAATGGCGCTGTCTGCTAGCAGATTTGGCATGCTAGCCCCAACGCTAGCTTCATTAGCATGGACCATTACAGCCTGGATTTAGCCTCACACACACACACACACACACATCTGGCCCACTCACTGTGTATTTGTGTGTGTATTTGCATATATCTGTGTATGTTGTGTACATTTATTATGGACAGTTTCTATATATGTGTGTGTGTGTGTGTGTGTGTGTGTAATGGATTTAACATGCTGGTACAACCACCTCCTGTATGGGTTACATCTGCCTCCTCTGCATGGTCCCAGTGGGTTGTGTCAGTGTGTGTGTGTGTGTGTGTGTGAGTGAGTGAGTGAGTGAGTGAGTGAGTGTGTGTGTGTTCTCCACATGGTTCAGTCCTCACACTCAGGTGTTTATCTACTGATTGAATTGGCTGAATGTGTTTTTCTGTAGGTTTTTCTCAGTGGACCAGTGTGTGTGTGTGTGTGTGTGTCTGTGTGTGTGTGTGTGTGTTTGTGTCTGTGTGTGTGTTTGTGAGTCTGTGCAGTGTAAAGTGTGAGCAGCTGAATTTTACCGATCACTGCCCCTACAGAATAAACTCATGATATTTCAGCTGCCCTGTGACTTTTCCTCTAGCACCACCGCCCGTTAGAACACATGGACATTCAGGTGGTTAGCACTGAGACAACAACATATTCTCACCACTCTAAAATCCTCAGGTAACCCTAATCTACTTCTCCCACTCAAAATCTGGAGGATTTAATTGGAAAGTCACGGTTGGAGATGTCACCTGCACACGTTTGCTCGTCCTCCATTACCTCCTTTCTTTATTCTGTGCACAGGGCTCGCTGGTCGTAGCACGTCCTTCCTCTGCCCAGCATTCAAAACAGCTCCTCTGCTCACACCATATGGTTTGAGGTTCTTGTCAAGACAAAATAGGTTAAGCCGAAGGTAAGATGGTAATGTGGACAGTGTCACTCATTACTGCTAAAAAAAGAACAAAAAACTACTTTAGAGTGGAGGAAAGAGACAAAGACAGAAACTTTTCCTCATCTGTCTACAAACATGCTCTTACTCTACGTTTGTCCTTGCTTACTTTTCTTTACTATTGCTACATAGCTAATGTTAGCACTGATGGCTGTTTACTCACCAAGAGCTTCAGTGGTTGTTACAGACGATGCTACAATGACTGACTGACTATCACATGGCATTATGAGACAGGAGGTAACATTAGGATTCGTGCTGTTGGAGACAGCTCCTAGCGTGTACAGGAACAAAGTTTGATGCTGAACTTGCAACGTTTTTTCTAGACTGATAGGTAAACAGCTGTTAATGCTAACATTAGCTATGTATTGAAAAACTCGCACATAACACCTTTACTGCTCTTCATTTTGTTGTAAAACTGTGTTTCTGTAAAGCTGACCTTTAACTGACAAACTGCTTCGCTTGATTGTTTTTGTTTTCCTTATAATAACTTCCTGTGTATTTGTTCCATTTGAAAGGACGCAGTATTTTCCATCTTACATACTACACAGAATAGGAGATTATTAAACTGAACTCTACTTTATCTGTACTTCAGCTCTCTCAGGCTGATTCTCAGTGACAAATCAGATCCACCGACACCTCGTAGCTGCAGTGTGTTTGCCGGCAGCTCTGCTCCCTGGACGGCCTGTTAAATTAAAAACCATTAGAGACAGACAAGAGCAGGTCGTTATCGCTCTTTCATTCTGCCGTGTTTTCACTCTGTTTGCAGAAGTTGTGAAACTCCCTCTGAGACACAATGGAGAGAGGGAGTGAGAGAAACAGATGAAGAGGGAGAGAGACAGAATATGTATAAAAAAAAAAAGGAGGGGAGGGAGGATGGAGGAGAATGAAAGGGAAACTGGGTGAAATGTCTGAAACTGCAGCTGTGTGTTGGATAATGGGATGTTGAGGTGATGTGTGCTTGCTGGACACACACACACACACACACACACACACACACACACACACAGCCTGCCAAGTCTGGAAAAAGCTTCATCTCTGGCAGCACATGAGTTGAGTTCACCGACTCCTGTTCAAGTATGTGTTTGTTTGTTTGTCTGTGTGTGTGTGTGTGTGTGTGTGTATGATATCATTGCAGCATTGCTGAGACCTGTAATCCCAAAACTTGACAAACATGGCCCTAAAATGATGTAAACAGTGGATGAGACCAAATGTAATTTAGAAAAGCTCCATCAATTAAAAGGCACCAGAGAACAGCTCTAGTGTGTGTGTGATTGGAGTTTTGAGACTTTTTAGTTTTCTCACGTCGTGTCGTCTCAGCCTGTGAACCCGTGTGTGACCGTGAGGACAGACGCTGCGTGAAGCACACGACTCCTCCGCAGGCTTTTAATGAAAATCTAAAAACGGAGGTTTTCTCTGAGGATCGATACAGTTTCACGTTATTAACGCACTAATCTGCGCTCTCAGAGAGGCCTGATGATAGTTCTCACCACCGTGACCAGCACCACCTACTGACCGTGCGTAGCATGGTTGCCATGGCGAGCCGTATGGGAAGCTGGTTGTCGGGGCGACTGCGGTGGCGAACGCATCACACAGCGGCGGGTCAGAGATCCATCATGGCTGCAGCAGGTTTCTTATGAAGAACGACAAGGGGGAGAAAAAACTGTAAAAAGCTTCTGGAAATGGACGACTGAGCCTGACCTCTGATGTCACCTGACCACTGTCACACACACACACACACAACCTCACAAACTAATTCACTTTATGAAACACACACACTTCCACAACACACACATAAACACACACTCTCTCTCACACACCCTCCTCTACCTCCAAAGGCGGCCACGTGGCAGCTTTATCGTGCTTCCTGTTTCTCACCGCTGCCCCCACAATCCTTCAGTCTCCCACAACAGGAAATTAAAGGAGCGTGGCGCGGCGCCCCGAGCGCCTCGACTTTTTGATTTGTGCGAGCCACTATCGCTAATGAAAATCAGCGCGGCCGCTCCGGACAACGGTGGGCCCGCTGATAGAGGAGCGACTTGTTCACCACACAACAGCCCCGCGTCTCCCAACAAGTGAGCGCTGTAATCGCCCGGCGGGGGGAGGAGGGGGAGGAGGAGGAGGAGGAGGAGGGGGAGAGGTGGCGAGGGAGAGACAATGTGAGCGCACCATTCCCCTCTGATGGATGCAGCTCTCCCACAAACACTCAGGTGTAAATACAAGCTGAAGAATTTGATAAAGACGTCCACATTTTTCTGGCTGAGAAATTAAGAAGGTGTTGGAGCTCTGAGGGAGGAGGACGAGCTGCGCTTCATCTTCCATTCTTCCTTTATTTCCTGTTTCTTTTCACTCTTCTTCCATTTTCAGGCCTCATTTCATCATTTCTCCTCCTGCTAAGGTTTGAAGTTTTCTCTTTATTTGGAGACGATCACAGGACGAACTGATGCTGAGCCGACGTTAAGAAGAGGAGGAAGACTGAGTTTATATAATATATAACACTATCACTGAGTTTCTGAATGGAGTTTTCATTTAATTTCAAAGTGATGCCATTTAACGATCCTTTAAACGTCTGTTCTCTCTCTCTCTGTTTTAAAGACTCTCATCCTTCTCTTCCATCTCTCCCACTGTCTCTTCACCTGTCTTCTTTTCTTTCCTCGTCTCCCTCTGTCCCTCTTGTCCTCTTTCCCTCCTATTATTTCTGCCAGTATTTAGTGTGTGTGCCGCATTCAGACAAGGTCATGGAGCAATCTGTGTGTGTGTGTGTGTGTGTGTGTGTGTGTGTGTGTGGCTGCCTCTCTGCCTCGTCTCATCCAGGCACTCAGCCAAGAGAGAACGTCTTGATCCTGCACTCAGGACATTGTGTGTGTGTGTGTGTGTGTGTGAGAGAGAGAGTGTGTGTGTGTGTGTGTGTGTGTGTGGCATTTGTTTGGTTGTAGAGAGAACAGTATAATATGTGTAATGCTCTAATGGCTGACAGAGAGAGAGGTACACTGACTTTCACTCTCCTGCTCAGAGGTTGTGTTGTTGTGTGTGGACTCGTTCATTCACTCGTTCACTCATTCACTCACTCACTCACTCAGTACTCCTTGTATATTAGTTACAGTGTAGTTATTCTACCTTTAAACGAAGCTTCACGTCACTGAAGTTACAGCCAACGTGGCAAAGGTGGTTTACTCAGTGATCATTAAACAATAAGCTGTGATCATTGCAGGTTTCCTCTGCCTACTCTCCACTATGCAAACTCAAGCTCATGTGTCTGTTTTCCCTTCTACTGCAGGATGTGTCTGTGTGTCGTGGTCACACTTTAGTTTTGTGTCAGAGCGCAGCAGAAAGATCTGCTGTGCTGGAGCTTCAGAGACGCTCAGGGAAAGTGCAGCTTGTGTGAACCACTCGATCAGTCAGAGTGCAGATTTTATGCTAAGCTAGGCTAACTACATGCTAACTCTCACACTGCTGCTCCTTTGTTAAACTGTGGCTCTTACCCACAAACCCACACAAAACATCCTCTTTCTCCACAAACCTTCAGCTAACTTTCTGCCTCTCTCTCCTGCTTCCTGTCTATGGTGCTCGCCCCACATGGTGTTTCTCTTCTTCGCTCGCTCTCTCTCTCTCTCTTCCTTTAATTTGACCAGAATATTTTGCTTTAATGCATTTTTTAAATAAAGTCAGCGTTAATATTCAAACTGCAGCTTCTCAATGTTTCTCTCTTTGCCAAGC
>NW_026115508.1:0-5000 GCF_001640805.2 Lates calcarifer | reverse complement strand
TCTTTTTTCCTCCCTCCATACCTTTCTCTCTTTCATTCCCCTTCATTCCTCCCTCCTCTCTGTGTTTGTGTTGCACTTTGAAGTTGAAGCTCTGCTGTTTTCTGTAATTTTTATCTGCAGAACACGCGCTCGCCACATTGCTGCGATTATTTACAGTAAGTGGGAAAGAACACATTGCCTCAGACGGCTGAATTTCTCTTTTCCCCCGTTTCATTTTACATTTTCGCAGCTCAGCCGAGACTGTTATTTATGTTATTTACTGTTGGACAGTGAGGAGAAGATGCACTAAAGACAGAGGTCAGAGGTCAGGTTTTCTTTAGCACTGCTCTGTTTTCTGTCATATCTATCATACGTCTGGTTCTCTCTCTGTTTTCCCTCTCATCATCTCTCCATCGTCTCATCTGTTCCCTCATTTGCTCTCTTCCTTTAATGTTCAGGTAGCTTTATTTATTTATTTCATCTTTTAAAATAAAACAATTCCAAACACATGTATTACACCAATAGACATATGAAAATATAAAAGATTTTAACAAACATTACAGATGAAGACACAGAGTATTTGTGGATACAACACCAGAATGTGATCATATAGAATAATTAAATGAATAAAAAAATAAAAGGCTGATTAATTAGTGTGAAATGTAGACCTGTGTGTTGGAGAGACCTGACGAGATGAGAGACAAACAAATCTTTTATTTCAAATGTTGAACACTTACTTCATATTTTGGAAAACTCTGTGAAGCGTTTCACACATTTTGGTTTGTACCAACTCAGCAGAATGACTGCTCACATCTTTTACATTAGTTTATGGATTTTTTTCCTTTATTTGAAACTGAATAGAGCAGAATAGAATAAGTAGAGCCTGTTATATAAGTTTTGTCTGGTCTGGGGTTTAGCTTCAGAAACAGAACCAGAGGATGTCTCTCTCTCTCTCTCTCTCTCTCTCTCTCTCTCTCTCTTTCTTTTCTTTCCTTCATGGTGTCCATTAGCACTCCTCTGTCTCTTGCCAGCCATTCACATTTCCCATGGCGACAGAACACACACACACACACACACACACAGACTGTGTTAAGTTTCCTTGGTTACTGAATGCCTTTTTCATTGACTGTCCGTTACCATGGAAGTGAAAGGAGGTGAGAGATGATGATTAGAGGAAAGAGGGGTAGAGAAGGAGATGTGGGAGATGATGAAAAAGAAGGGAAACGGGAAGGGAAAGAGAGACAATGAAGAGGAGGAGAAAAGATGAAGAGGAGAGGAGGAGTGAGAGGATGGACTGTGATGAGAGGCTGATGGGAGGAAGAGAGAGAGAAGTGGGTAATTGGGCAAAAGGAGGAAGAGGGAGATGAAGGAGAGATGGAAGGAACAGGGAGGAAAGAGATGGAGAGAACAGAGGAGGAGATGTTACTGATCTTACTTCACTTTTTCTCCTTGACTCTCCTGTCATTCACAGACAACAGATTTAACTGATTGTGTAGCAAAATGTGTGGTTTTAAAGCCACACACACACACACACACACACACACACACACACAGTCTCGATTGACATGCATAAATCCAGCTGTTCTTTAATATAAATACCTGTATAACCTATGGAGGTGTTGGTACAGACGTGGCTCCTCTGTGTGAGCATCTCTCTGTACTGTCACTGTCTAATTACTGAGTCTAAGTGTCTTGGCTCTGATCCATGACATCAGTGTCTCTTTCTCTTTATGCCAGGAATTACACACACACACACACACACACACACACACTCAGTAATTATAATGCTGACACCTCCTTCAGAAGCATCAGAGAACAACAGCAGCTCTGCACTTTTGTTTCTTCCTACTCGTCTTTCTCTCATCCCTCCTTCGTTATGTTTCTGATATTAATTCAGTAAATAATAAAATGTTTCCTCATTTGGTCCAAATCAAGATTTAAGTTGGACGTAGGTGTGAATGGTTATTGGTCTTTATGTGTTGTTGTCAGACTGGAGACATTATTCATTTTTCCTTCATGTTGTTTTAACTGAGACAGAAAACTGAAGCTGAAACGACAGAAAACTTTGATTATGAATTAATAGTTTCAGTTTTTTTGTTGTCATTGGATGGTAAATTCAGTCTGTTTGGGGTCTGGACTGTTGATGAAATAATCGACTTGGGAGATTCACTCTTTTCTTTTCTCACAGTATAGACTAAAGAATGAATGAAACTTGTTACAGTCGGACATGTGAACTGTCCTGTGCACAGTTTGAATCATGGGAAAGGCGGACTCCGCCACTAACTATATAGAGACTAGAGGCAATTACTGAATGCAAATACACTGGATGGATATTTCTGAAAACTGCCGTCCATAAATAGAATCAAACATGGGTTTTGAAATAATGAAAATGTTTGGATTTAATTTCTATTTTTTGAAGCTTTGTTAAAGTGTCCTGCTGTATTTCCATTTAATGTTTTCTCTGTGTCCATGTGCCGTGCTGCTCCTCCTCCTCCTCCTCTCTACGCTGCAAATCAGATATGACAGGAAATATTGTCCTTGTAATGGAGACTCAGGGCTCTCTGCCTCCTGTGTCTCTGAGACTCACACACACAGCTAAATACACCGATATACATCAACACAAAATGAAACGCGCCCTCGTACACACACCTGTACAAGGCTCCAACCGACTGGAATTATTTTCCTTTTGTTTCCTTTCCTCTCTTCCCGTCTTTTTGCTTGTACATCCGATCATTATCTCCGTTTGTTGCCGTCAGTGCTGCCCTGCCTCTCTGCCCAGTAAACTGCCTGCAGTCCAGGGGACAAAGCAGCTACATTATTATCTCTTCATGGCCTGAGGTGTTTAATTAAAAAGTATTGTACATTTCTATAATTGTTTTTATTTTATCTTATTAATTAGGTAAAGGGCTTTAAATCGAGCTTGTTGAACATCTGATCATCTGTCTGTCTTCCAGCAGTCGTTCTGATTTAGAAATGTGGTGATGGTTTGGACTGTGGATCTGACATCGTCCACATTTACAGTTAGGGAGTTCTACAGCTGCAGCAGCTCTGCAAGCTTGTAATGCTCATTATGAAGAAAGGGAAATAGTAAAATGTGTAAAAGCAGGCTGCAGGTTGGGTGTTTGGTGAGTTGTGCCAGAAGGAAGCGTTGTGATGTGAAACCTTTGTCAGGGTTCATTGATAACTAATGAAAGCAGGCTGTTGTTGGGCTGTTCACAGAGCTAAATCAGATGAGGTTATAATTTGCTTTATATTTGCATTAAAAAACACCACTTCCCACAAGTCAAAGGCAGATGTGGGTCATCACACTGAAGCTAAACGAAAAGGTAAAACCTCATGGACACACACATTTCCACACTAGTAGAAAACACCAGAGCTGTGGGTTTTAAAGGCAAAACAAGAAACATGTTCAGGAAGACCAGCACCATGACCCACTGTCATCACCATCCTCTGCTGCTGTAGTGAAAGAAACACAACCCTGAAATGCAGATAAATATATTTGACAGGAAAAGGATAAAAAAATTGAAGCTAATGATAACGTTGCCCAAAAAACTGCTAATAGTACAAAGACCAAAATGATTTTAACTGTAGAATTTCTTCCCAGTAAATCTCAGTGGAGACGATGAATGTTTTTATTCAGCGTCAGCTGCTTCATTTGACAGCAGTATTACAGTCTAACCTGACAGAAACAAAGGACATGTGCGCAGTTGTTTTTCTAAAATTTCCATCTCTCTCCTGATCCCTCTGTGGATTTGTGTGCTTTCTAAAACATCTCTAATCGCACCAAAAATCACGGTTTAAAAAGTCGACTCGACAAAGCAAAGTCACCCCCCACCCCCCCACCCCCCCAAACCTCCCAAAATAACACACACTGTGACTTTCTTTGTGTCTTTTAACCACGTTTTAGTTTTTGCCCTTCAACTGGGACTTCAATCTCACACTCAGATGTCGGCTTCCTCGATGTTTGCCCCCGAAACTTCAGTCCAAGATTTATTCCCTTTTCAACAAGTTGACGTCTGGATAGAGATGATGTTTTTCACTTCTCCTTGACTCTGAAGGATCAGGAGATGGAGGGAGAGAAAAAAGAGAGGAGACAGGGCGATGGGAGAGGATGAAAAACTGAAAGTAAGAGAAAGATGGAGAAACAGAGACAGCAAGAGGCAAATTTTGAATCTTTTATTGACTATCGTCTTTCAGATTTACTCAGAAACAACAAACAGATAGGGATGAAAAAAGAAAGATGGAGGGATAAAAGTAAGGTGAACTATATTTTCTGTCTAGTTTGCATAATGGGCGGTGTCTTTCCCCACGTTTCCTCCAATCAGAGCCTTGGGCAAATGCCTCTGATTGGCTGAGATGTGAAGGGCACAGCGACCACAGGCGACACTTCTGTGATTATTAACGAGGAGCATCACTCTATCCATCATTTTAAACACACACACCCTCCCAGATAACTGTATTAACACAGATATGAATAGAGACGGGCTGAAGGAGGAAAGACAAATCTGTCCGTCTTCTTTATCAGCGTGGTTTTAAACGAGCAGCACTGAACTGGGTGGTTTCACATTAAGCCGAAGGATTTTATCAGCCAGACGTCCCTTTAGTGTATTTTAATGGGCTCTTAGCAAGGTTAAAGCAGCTGCAGTCTGTCGCTGTGGCAGAAAAAACTTAAAGCCAACACACTGAGTTACACATCTTTAATCCCAGTAAATAAAAACTTAATATCTGACATCTCTGCTGAGCATATTTCACATGGTCTAGTCAGGTTTCAGATTCATTTATTTTCATCGTTGTCTCTGTCTGTTTGCCGGCTCTGATGCTCAGTCCGATACTATGGTGTACAGTTAAGCATAAACTAGCAGCGTAACGGCGAGCTAACACCGGCTGACAGCGCTGTCAGCAGCCCGGCAGGAGAGACACTCCACAGTGCAGCAGGATTTCATTTTTCACACCAGCCACATAACAAAAGAAAAGTGACTCTTTACATGTCGTGTGTAAAGTATTGGACAAAGACAAGACTC
>NW_026115507.1:0-16294 GCF_001640805.2 Lates calcarifer | reverse complement strand
TTTTTCATGGTTTTTGACCCCATACTATACTATGACATTTGACCATTTTCATACCTTACTATACTATGACATTTTTTGACAGTTTTTGACGGTATACTATGACATTTTCTGACCATTTTTCATGCCTTCCTTTACTATGGCATTTTTGACACCCTTACTATACTATGATGTTTTTTGAAGGTTTTTCATCATTTTTAACGCCTTGCAATACTATGACATTTTTTGACCATTTTTCTTGAACATTTTTGATTACTTTTTAACGGCATACTATACTATGGCATTTTTGACACCTTACTATACTATGACATTTTTTGATGGTTTTGAACACCTTACTATACTGTGATGTTTTTTGACGGTATACTATGACATTTTTTGACCATTTTTCTTGAAGATTTTTGATTACTTTTAACGGCATACTATACTATGGCATTTTTGACACCTTACTATCCTATGACATTTTTTGATCACTTTTCATGCCTTGCAATACTATGACATTTTTCTGAACATTTTTGATTACTTTTAACGGCATACTATACTGTGACATTTTTTGACGGTATTCTATGACATTTTTTGACCATTTTTCTTGAACATTTTTGATTACTTTTAACGGCATACTATACTGTGACATTTTTTGACGGTATTCTATGACATTTTTGACCATTTATCATGCCTTACTATACTGAGATATTTTTTGATCACTTTTTCATGCCTTGCAATACTATGCTGTGACATTTTTTGACGGTTTTGATAATGTTTGACCATTTTTCATGCCTTCCTTGCAATACTATGACATTTTTTTTTGAACATTTTTGATTACTTTTAACGGCATACTATACTATGACATTTTTTGACCATTTTTCATGCCTTCCTTTACTATGGCATTTTTGACACCTTACTATGCTGTGACATTTTTTGACGGTTTTTGATGGTTTTTGATCATTTTTAACGCCTTGCAATACTATGACATTTTTTGAACATTTTTGATCACTTTTAACGGCATACTATACTACAACATTTTTTGACCGTTTGTGACACCTAAACTACTTCTAAATTTACAGATAGACCCTTATTAATGGAAATTACTTTTATACTAAAGATACATTTGATTGTTTCATCTTTTTTCTGTTATTACAAATGACTTTTAAATTACATTACACCTGATAAGACACATTGTTAATACCTTATACCAAATTTTTATATGGCAGATTACATTGTTACAAATTACTTCTGTTACATTGTTTTTGTTTATTTCAGTGACATTTGAGAGACAGTTCAAGTGTCTGTATTTCCTAATCATATTTTAATAACTGAATAAATTGTTTGTTGATGTGAAGTTTCAGAAATATATTATTGATCTGTTTCTAAACAAATATATCAAATAAAAATATTTTCTTACCATCACCATTTTGGTGGATCCTGTTGTTTCTGTGGATTCATCTGAAATACATGGAACATTTGTTTAAAACCAGGTTTTTCCAAACACTACTACTAATGAGGCATAACTAGTCATTATCTTTCTGATACTTAAACAGTAACAGTCACTTTATGTAAATAAACTTCATTAATGGGTTATGTTTTGACAAAGTATGAGCTATTCAGTCTGAAGAAACACTAAACATAAACAATTTGATGCCAGTGCTCTGTATTGGAGTTGATGTAAAGCTGTTTCTGTTACCTGGAGGCCTCAGTCCTGAATTCCTTCATTGTATGAGGAACTCTGTCACTGCAATTGTTGCACGTCTCGGCAATCATGGACAATGTCTCCCCCATCCTCAACAATGTCTCTCCAATCATGGACCATGTCTCTGTGATTGCAGACGAAGTGGTGACACCTGGTGGAAAATAAAGAGAAACATACAAAGGAAAATGATCAATACGCTACTACCTATTCCTCATTGACAGTTTAACTATGAAAACACAGAAATATTCAATATTACAGCTGAACCAGAACATTAGAGGGCTGTTTCAGAAAATGAAGAGTCTATCAACTAATTCAACCCAACCAGTCGAGGCAGATGGCTGCCCAGGTTGAGTCTGGTTCTGCTTGAGGTTTCAGCATTGAAAGAGGAGTTTTTCCTCTTCACTGTCACCTAGTGCTTGCCTATGGTGGGATTTGTTGGGTCTCTCTCTGAAAATATTACAACATATAGAGTTCGGTCTAGACCTGCTCTATATGAAGAGTGCCTTAAGATAACTTCTGCCACGATTTGGCTCTAAATAAATAAAATTGAATTGATCACTGAAGTCAGTGTCAGTACTCTGTGTTGGACAGTTGATGCAAAGCTGTTAGTGAATTACCTGGAGGCCTCTGTCCTGGTTGCAAAGAACATCTTCATTGTGCAAAGACACTCTGTGATCGTGGACTACGTCTCTGCGATCGTGGACAAAGCGGTGACACCTGAAGGAAATCACAGAGAAACATACAAAGGAAAATGATTAATACACTACTATCTATTCCTCATCAACAGTTTAACCATGAAAACACAGAGAAATATTCAACATTATGTCTTACTATAATGTGACATTTTTGCTTCTGTTTTGGATTACAATTACTTACGCATTGCTTTCATATTACAGATTACTTTTATCATTACATGTTACTTTTCTTATTACGTATTACTTCTAAATTCACAGTTAACTTTTACTGCTGTAAACTACATCTAGTAACAGATTACTTTGACTATTACATTGTACTTCTGCTATGGCTAATTACTTTCACATTACTATTAATACAGATTACTTATGCATTATTTTTATATAGCAAATTAATTCTAATATTACACTTTTCTGATATACTGAATACTGAACATAAACAGTTTAATGTCAGTGCTCTGTGTTGGTCTGTGTTGGACAGTTGATGTAAAGGGGTTTGTGAATTACCTGGAGGCCTCTGTCCTGGTCTCAAAGAACTTCACTGTGCGAAGACTCTGTGATCGTGGACTACGTCCCTGTGATCGCGGACAATGTCTCTGAGATTATGGACAAAGTCTCTGTGATCGTGGCCAATGTCTTTGCGATCGTGGACGATGTCTCTGAGATCATAGACGCTGTCTCTGTGACCATCAACAATGTCTCCATGATCGCGGGCAGTGCCGTCAAATCGGTGACCCCCGTCTCCGCCGATTCTATCGCAAGGTCTCTACGAAGCATGGGACAATGTCTCAGATCATGGACAACGTCTCTCTCATCTTTGACAAGGTCTCTGCGATCGTGGACAATGTCTCTGATCGAGGACGATGTCTCCCTCATCCTCAACAATGTCTCTCCGATCATGGACCATGTGAAGTGGTGACACCTGGAGGAAATCACAGAGAAACATTCAAAGGAAAAATGATCAATACACTACTACCTATTCCTCATCAACAGTTTCACCATGAAAACAGAAATATTCAACATTGCAACTGAACCAAATGTAACAAACATTAAAGGGTGTTTCAGAAAATGAACAGTTGACTGTCATCATCTCCTGAAGAACCAACAACAACAAATATTTAAGAAAAAGTAAAATGATTAATTAATTGTGTGTTTATCAACTAATCACTGAAGCAGCTGTATGTTACTGTGAACTGTACAACAATAATAAACACTACCAGTTAAGTAAATTTTTGGATGCAGGATTTTAACTTGTGTTGTTTATTATACTTCAGTAAATAGTCTGAGTATTTCTTCCACCACAGATGGTCACATACAGAATCATTATTTCAACATTCTTCTTATGAACACATATTTAAAATATTTTTGTTTTGTGTTGTTTTCATTTAATGAATAACAACCAAATTTACAAAGGTCTTAACAGCAGCTTATGTGAAAACTTTTAAGCAACTAAGTGTAGAACTGGTCATTATAAACTGTAGATATTTTTTCAAATTACCCTCTGACCAGCAATTAAAATGAACACACTAATGAATAATTCACTCCAATACTTAATTTGTAGACTTGATATTGCTTTGTACAGTGTAGTCTAATGTGCCTAGCACCTACACATAATTAAGAATTTCTGATCATGTTCAATCAAACTGAAGTGAAGATATTTTTCAATCCCACTTTGACTGATCCTTAACAATAACAGTTGATATTTTTACATACAGATTACTTTTACTGTTACCTCTAATATTAGAGTACTTTTACCATTACATATTACATTTCTTATTACATATTACTTCTACATTTACCGGTAACTTTTATTGCTACGTGTAGGAACAGCTTACTTTAACTAGTCCATCTTACTTCTAATATTTCTAATTACTTTTACATTACTTCTATTAATACAAATTATTTCTACATTATCTTTATACTACAGATTACTTCAATTATTACACTTTTCAGATACACTGAATACTGAACATAAACAGTTTAATGTCAGTGCTCTGTGTTGGTCTGTGTTGGACAGTTGATGTAAAGGGGTTTGTGAATTACCTGGAGGCCTCTGTCCTGGTCTCAAAGAACTTCATTGTGCGAAGACTCTGTGATCGTGGACTACGTCCCTGTGATCGCGGACAATGTCTCTGAGATTATGGACAAAGTCTCTGTGATCGTGGCCAATGTCTTTGCGATCGTGGACGATGTCTCTGAGATCATAGACGCTGTCTCTGTGACCATCAACAATGTCTCCATGATCGCGGGCCAGTGCCGTCAAATCGGTGACCCCCGTCTCCGCCGATTCTATCGCAAGGTCTCTACGAAGCATGGGACAATGTCTCAGATCATGGACAACATCTCTCTCATCTTTGACAAGGTCTCTGCGATCGTGGACAATGTCTCTGATCGAGGACGATGTCTCCCTCATCCTCAACAATGTCTCTCCGATCATGGACCATGTGTCTGCGATCGTGGACGATGTCGTGGACGAAGTGGTGACACCTGGAGGAAATCACAGAGAAACATTCAAAGGAAAAATGATCAATATACTACTACCTATTCCTCATCAACAGTTTCACCATGAAAACAGAAATATTCAACATTGCAATTGAACCAAATGTAACAAACATTAGAGGCTGTTTCAGAAAATGAACAGTTGACTGTCATCATCTCCTGAAGAACCAACAACAACAAATATTTAAGAAAAAGTAAAATGATTAATTAATTGTGTGTTTATCAACTAATCACTGAAGCAGCTGTATGTTACTGTGAACTGTACAACAATAATAAACACTACCTGTTAAGTAAATCTTTGGATGCAGGATTTTAACTTGTGTTGTTTATTATACTTCAGTAAATAGTCTGAGTATTTCTTCCACCACAGATGGTCACATACAGAATCATTATTTCAACATTCTTCTTATGAACACATATTTAAAATATTTTTGTTTTGTGTTGTTTTCATTTAATGAATAACAACCAAATTTACAAAGGTCTTAACAGCAGCTTATGTGAAAACTTTTAAGCAACTAAGTGTAGAACTGGTCATTATAAACTGTAGATATTTTTCAAATTACCCTCTGACCAGCAATTAAAATGAACACACTAATGAATAATTCACTCCAATACTTAATTTGTAGACTTGATATTGCTTTGTACAGTGTAGTCTAATGTGCCTAGCACCTACACATAATTAAGAATTTCTGATCATGTACAATCAAACTGAAGTGAAGATATTTTTTCAATCCCACTTTGACTGATCCTTAACAATAACAGTTGACATTTTTACATACAGATTGCTTTTACTGTTACCTCTAATATTAGAGTACTTTTACCATTACATATTACATTTCTTATTACATATTACTTCTACATTTACCGGTAACATTTATTGCTACGTGTAGGAACAGCTTACTTTAACTAGTCCATCTTACTTCTAATATTTCTAATTACTTTTACATTACTTCTATTAATACAAATTATTTCTACATTATCTTTATACTACAGATTACTTCTATTATTACACTTTTCAGATACACTGAATACTGAACATAAACAGTTTAATGTCAGTGCTCTGTGTTGGTCTGTGTTGGACAGTTGATGTAAAGGGGTTTGTGAATTACCTGGAGGCCTCTGTCCTGGTCTCAAAGAACTTCATTGTGCGAAGACTCTGTGATCGTGGACTACGTCCCTGTGATCGAGGACAATGTCTCTGAGATTATGGACAAAGTCTCTGTGATCGTGGCCAACGTCTTTGCGATCGTGGACGATGTCTCTGAGATCATAGACGCTGTCTCTGTGACCATCAACAATGTCTCCATGATCGCGGGCAATGCCGTCAAATCGGTGACCCCGTCTCCGCCGATTCTATCGCAAGGTCTCTACGAAGCATGGGACAATGTCTCAGATCATGGACAACGTCTCTCTCATCTTTGACAAGGTCTCTGCGATCGTGGACCATGTCTCTGCGATCGTGGACGATGTCGTGGATGAAGTGGTGCCACCTGGAGGAAATCACAGAGAAACATTCAAAGGAAAAATGATCAATACACTACTACCTATTCCTCATCAACAGTTTCACCATGAAAACAGAAATATTCAACATTGCAATTGAACCACATGTAACAAACATTAGAGGCTGTTTCAGAAAATGAACAGTTGACTGTCATCATCTCCTGAAGAACCAACAACAAATATTTAAGAAAAAGTAAAATGATTAATTAATTGTGTGTTTATCAACTAATCACTGAAGCAGCTGTATGTTACTGTGAACTGTACAACAATAATAAACACTACCAGTTAAGCCAATTTTAGAATGCAGGATTTTAACTTGTGTTGTTTATTATACTTCAGTAAAAAGTCAAGAGTATTTCTTCCACCACAGATGGTCACATACAGAATCATTATTTCAACATTCTTCTTATGAACACATATTTAAAATATTTTTGTTTTGTGTTGTTTTCATTTAATGAATAACAACCAAATTTACAAAGGTCTTAACAGCAGCTTATGTGAAAACCTTTAAGCAACAAAAGTGTAGAACTGGTCATTATAAACTGAAAAGATATTTTTTCAAATTACCCTCTGAGCAGTAATTAAAATGAACACGCTAATGAACAACTCACTCCAATATTTAATTTGTAGACTTGATATTGTTTTGTACAGTGTAGTCTAATGTCTAATGAAAACACAGGAAAATATTCAACATTACAGCTGAAACAGAACATCTAACAAAACATTTTTATACTTTACTATGCTATGACTTTTATTGACTTTTTTATGTCTAACTATACTATAACATTTTCTGATATTTTTATGCCTTACTCTACTATGACATTTTTGATGCTTTACTATACTGTGGCGTTATCTTTGACATTTTGACCACATACTACACTGTGATATTTTCCTTCTATTTTTGATTACCATTACTTCTGCATTACTTTCATATTACAGATTACTTTTACCATTACATATTACTTCTCTTACCAGGGCCCGAGTGTGAAAGCGTCCAAAGCCCTTACTGGAATTGCTCGGATTATTAGGCCCTGGAGAACGAAGCCTGCGAAGGCAATATTCAACACTGATCCACCATTGGGCTTACTTTTGTCGTGTCACCACATATATAACATGCCCAGATGTAGCTTACAAAAAAATCTAGTGATGTCATGATCTCTAACCAACAGGAAGTCAGCCATTTTGACTTTTATACACAAATACTGCTATTTTTTCACCATTTGGGGACATTGTATTTGAACGAACTCCTCCTACAGATGTAATCATATTGACTTCAAACTCGATCAGCATAATGTTAACGCCTTGTAATTAAAAGTTACCAAAAGCTTGCGTTTTCATCAAAGCGCATGGCCGTGGCGGCACCTCAGATTTGATTTGCTGTTGTTAACTAACATCTAGGTATAAAGCAGCCAGGTACAGACGCAATATAACACAAAATGACCACAAATAGACACAAAAAGATGAGAAGGACATGGTAGACCGCTATACACGTTTAAGTTAAAATGACCAGGATAGAACACAAAATTACAAAGAGATGCAAGATGTCGGTAAAGTGACTGCAAACAATTACAATAAGGATTTAAACAGATTATCAAGAGCTGGGGGTCCACAACTCATGTCAGACACGCCTCAGTCACGGAAACACAAACACACTCTTACCCACACAATAAAAACGTCAGGCGATAGGGCTAATGCTAATGCTCGCCGCTAACGCTAGCTAGCTAGTTAGCTCCTTAGCCTTACCTTGGCGTCTCAGGTGTGTTCACCGTCCAGCCTCACTTGTATTCAACAAAAAAGCATCTCCAAAGCTTGTTTTACCACCCAGGCTTCTTCGGTACTTAAGTGTTCTCACAGTACTGACAAACGGAGGCAACGGTCTAACTGTTGGTTTAAATCTGTTTTCCCGACGTTTCTCCGCCTCTCTGCGCTCCTCAGAAGGTCGTAGCCAATGAGAACACACGCAAGCCAACGACGGCAGAAAAAACGGCAATTGCCCAGCTGCCTCTGTTCCAACCTAGCGACCGCCTCTGATTGCTCTTATAATACATCCACGAGGAGGGTAGGATACCGATAAAGTCTGGATCATGGTGCATTAGTGTAAATTATGACGCATATCAATATGTGCTTTAACATATTTCAGACATCTGGGTAAAACTGTTATCATTGGTTGATTTGTGTTAAAATATGCCTTTTGACGATTTCTGTGTACAGAATACATCCCCTCCATTCTACCACTATGGCTTGTGCCTTATTTAATCTGTACATATGTGATTATGATAGTGTACGAGTGGATCTGGATAACATTCCCCAATAAAACAACCATTTGTCTTGAGGGCTTGTCTGCTATGTCACACACTGCTGTAAGATTTGTGTTACTTAATCTCACAAGCCAAACAAAAACCTTCTCATGCTCCCTTTCCAATGTTGCCATATAAATATAATTTATTATTAGTCTTAAAAATTCTTTCTTACACTTTGTACAATAACTTGACAGATGAAATGCAAGCAGTTGCAAGGAAACATCATGAGTGCCAAAAACAGACAGGCTACATTCTCACTATACACAATAATAATCATGAAGCTGAAGAACAACCAGGGAATGCAAAGGCTAGCCCACTGAGAATGTAAAGATTGTTTCAAAAAGATGCAAAGTTTGCATAGACGGCTTTACGAAAACTGGGACAACTGCCATTAAAAAAAAAAAAAGAACCAAGAACACTTGAACAGTCACAAGTGCTGCTGCATCAAAGGAATGTTGCATTTACAACTATTATTTTTTTATGCACAGAGTCAGTTTCATTATAATATTGATGGCTTCTGTCATTAATGTACAACCACAGAAGTCCGAGTTAGAATCTCCATTCTCCTCCAAAATTACAGATGGATGTCATTCACTTCTGAACACAAGAAATGACACTTTGTGAAATGACATTTGACATTTAGATGATCACCTTGTGTATTAAATTTAACCTCATACACTGTATGTCAATTATTTGGTAAAAAGCAGTCATACTCAGTTGCATTGGTCCTACAAAAATATACTTATTTGATTCCCTTCTCTTCAGTATCTACCTCTCATCTCTGCCTATTCTCTTTCATGTAGATGATATATTGAACAACATACCAATCATCAGCATCAGTCATGAAACATTAGTCACTTTGGGAAAGTAATGTTGATCGCCTTCTGTTTAGGGGTAATAGACTGGTGGAACTGGCCAACTGGCCTGACTCAAACAAAAAACAAAAAACAAAAACAAAACATGCAAAAACAATTCAACTTATCAAAAAATATTTCAAAGACTTGCAACTAAAGAAGCACACATACTTCAAAAAAAACAATAATTTATACTTAAAATGAATAAAAAGTATTAATATTAGTTACGACAGCAACACTAAAACAGTAAAATGGTTACATCATTGATTTCCTTCTGTACATGTAAATGTGGCTGACAGGATGAGTCATTACTGCAAGAGTCCACCAGGGAGGTGCTATGACACAGTCAAACATAATGAAAGAAGAACCAAAAATGGGAGGACACAACAAAGTATTTCCTTACAGGCAGCATAAAATACAAAAAAAGATATGTATAAATAGGCATATTATTAAATACAATGTTATCACAGAACAAATTCTCATCTGTGGAGTTGCTATGGAGACTGATTTCTGGAGAGGTGAGAGATGCTTCCACTGATCCAAGCCGTGCTTCCTTGAATCCTTTGACCTCTGATTAGGGTGTCACCACTTGGACTGTTGTCTACAGCAAGGGCATCATCTTCATATCCGCACAGTCCATCCAAATAACCGGACAGCTGTTTCCAAGGAAACTAGAGCCAAAATATCAAGTTGCTCTACTAGAGAGAGGAACAGCCAGAGAGAAATGACTGGCAGAGATTCTTGTTTACCCTCCAAGTTTTTACACCCTTTGTTGCCAATGTTTAACTGGGTCATGGCTGTGTAGGCCTAGCTGTGTTTCTATCTTCTTACTTCTTTGAGTGTACACACAAGCAGCGTCTGTGAGTGCATACGTGCATTTGTCACTGTGATGCCAAATGACTCCTGCTTTTGGGCATCCCCCCTCTTCTTATTTTCTTTTTATGTCTTCTTCCTCCCTGGAATGTCACACTCCCTGGTGGGCAGATGTCAGTGCTCAGTCACTGAAGGAACAAGGCTGTCATGGCGTCCCATCTCCTCCAGTACCTGGGCAAGGCGACTGAGATTGCCGTCGGGGAAATGCTGGGCTTCCCACAAATCTAGAATCACTCCTGTGGGACTGGATTTGGTGGCAAAGTAGTTAAGATACCTGAATGAAAGATTGTGACAAAACAGAGAGGGTATGTTAGGAAAATCTGGTAAATTATTAACAGAGAGAAACATTTCAATCTTTTTCCATTTCTTTCTGTGGTCACCTTTCTCCTCAATAAGTACATAACCATGTCACAACAAGAAAGTGAGTGCTTATGTGCACGGTTGAACAATATATCCTTAAATGTATTTGTAGTGGGAGAATCAATGGTAATTTTTCCTCTGATTTCTCCCTATAAACCCCTGACTTTCATCTGGATTTCATTGTTCCTGGGGCGAGAAGGTGCTGATTTCTTGTAGTTTAAAGAAAATCAAGTTCTGTTATGACAAGCACAACAGAGAAAATACCTAATTTATAGACAGTTCAGAGAAAAGTGGTTAGAAAATGCAAATGAGCTGCTGATTATGCACCAAAATCCCTTTAAGTAATTTAGAAAAAGTGTTTCTGCTGCAAATGATATTTTCAAAATCCTATTTTTCCCCACAGATGTTTTTTATCATCTGTCACCTAGTTTATTATATTCAAAATAAAGACTCTCCCCTTAAATGAAAAATAATGAGCCCTATATGCTACTAAACCACTGTTCTGTAGGAATCATGGGTGAATGAGGCTGGTTCAAGTTTCTCCTCTTACACTCTCCCTTCATTCGCATCACACTCTGTCAGTGGTCTCGTCAATCTGCAGCTGCTGCCTGTGATAAGGCTGCCCTGCTGAGCTGGGACCTTATAAATGGACACACACTGCACCTTCATCGCACACACAAGACTATCATAGACATGTGAGTGACGTTTTGAAAGGAGGAGCGACGTTCTATCTTCATCTCTCACTCTCTCTCTGTCTCAGTTCGGTCCGGCTCAATTCATCTCAATTCAGCAGATGCTTATCAATATGAGTCACATTCCCAAAGAACAATTACATTCAAATGAAAAGAAATTAGTTATCTATAGTTTTATTTCCCATGCGATTGTTGCCTCCCTCTAATGAAGACAGTGATTTGGCACTTTAAATTGCACATTAACAACTTTTTGAAGATGAGGTCAATTGTGTATTTAGCTTTTTCTACAGCAAGTCACTCTTATTTCCAGATAACAGCCTGTTCCTGTGGCCAGACTGTGACCACCAAGGGCCTCAGTCTGAGTCACCGTCTCACTCCTTTTCTCTCTTGGGCTGCCCTGTTCCTCCACCCACCTGTCAAGGTTAAGTTTGTGGGCCAACATCCTCCAGTCATTGCCCCTGGTCTGTGGTGCGTCCAGGCTGCCACACAGCTTCTGTCGAATGGAGACAGGGATGCGGAAGGCATTGGGCCCGACCAGTGTGGTGATGTTGCTGGCGGGGTCCAGCAGAGAGGTGTCAATGCTCTGGGAATCCTGCAGGAAGAGAGGGAGAGATAGTTTGAAGGAGAGACAGAGAATCTAGCCAGTGGCTGCAGGCGGCATGAACATAATTTAACACCATCTCACAAAACGAAACATAATGTAGCTCAAATGGATTTGTAGCACAGAAAATTTCTGGTGCTGGGTTCTAAAAAGTGAAAATCATTCATTTCATTGCCATCCATTTATTGATGCAAGCTGAGTGATTTTCAAATATATTGCATCTGGAGGATTAAGTGCTGGAGGTCTGGCTACAGAAACGAGAGCAAGACCCAGAGACAAATGAACCAAGGCCAGGCGGGGACAGCTCTGCACTGCATGTACTGTAATTCATCTCATTACAGAGCACAAAGCCTGAGTGCTCCTCCATCCCTCAAGCTCTATTCTCCGGCCAGATGGCCTTTGTGAAGCAAGACCAGCAGGGTGATCACACCCCACCCCTGCTCCTCTCTGCTTTGCACTGGTCTGTCATAGGCAGGACTGTATGAGGGCCACAGAGGCAAGACTCCCTTGTCTCCCACCCTGCCGGTCTTTGCGAACATTGCAAAAAGAGGGAAGAGGACATGGGAGAGAGGGTAGATTCACTCTCACAACTGAGAAACAATGAGCACCAAGTGGTGGAGGAAATGCAAAAGTGACAACGATCTTTTAAGATTTTTGTGATGCATTGCTCATCTAGACAAGGAAAATCATTGTTTTGAGCTGTTACAAATTAAGTGGAAGACTTAGGTATCAGACTCTACCTCTGACAGTGTAGTGTCCAGCTGAAAAATCTGTCCTTCTCCTTCCACTTGGCGCACGCATATCTTACAGGCCAGGTCCACTGTGCTGGCAGGAGAACCGCTCCAGGGTAAAGCAACAGTGGAGGTTCCTCTGTGGGGCCGCTCCACACTTGCTGGAAGGAAAGCTCCTGCAATCATGCGGAGAAAGGCAGAAGAGGTTAATTATCTGCCGGAGAGCACGTGACACCGTTTAAGGCCTTCTCACTGAAAGAGTACATGGCAGGTTTACCTGGTACTTGGCTAGTAGTTTGCTCTTCCACAACGTGTGGGGACATCGTGGATGGAAAGTCTCAGGTTGTGGGTGCTGTCTTTAAAGTTGAGAGTCTTTGGTTCATCCAGCAACTTCCCACCCATCTGCTTCTCCATCTGCAGGACTTCCTGAATGCATAAACACACACTTGATCAGTATACAAAACCACACACACTGACCTCAAAGCAATTTTTACTTTTCTACTTTTGTGCTGCTGTAAACTGTTGTTGCGCCTTGTTTGTTACAGCGGTTTCTTGCAAATGTTCTAATGGAAATATACAGATGAAATGTTTTTTTTAAATAGCATATTCAACACTTTTCCTCAGGGCTTTATGAAACTGAATCTGGACCTGCTATCAGAAACCGGCTTCAATGTCCTTGCAGCAGGATCACTATCACTTCTCATTACCCATTTCCAAACTTAATAACCATGTTCAATATCCCTACTCGGTATAATAATCCCTCCTTATCTTTCCTCCATGTAGGTAGATGGAGGTATTAAACAGAATTGAGGTGGGGAGACAACACAGTACGTGGATAAATTTGGCTTATTTTGTGTTGGCGGAGCAACTGCATCTTTCTACCAGGAGCAGTGACGCTATTCAAATGCAAGCGCTTGTCTCCCCTTATTGTGACACACCAACACAAAGATTTCTCATTCTGCCTCCCACACCTCATCTGCTAGCTGTGCCTACACACACACGTTGACAATTCAGTCAAAATGACAAACTCACAAACATCATTAACGCTTACAAACACATTTAACTCCTGCATAACCTTTAGCCAACACAGAGAGATGGGGAAAAAAGGACACACACATGTAACATGCCTATGCATTTACCTTGAGCGCATCCTGTGTGTCATCCAGGCAGTAGACTCTAATGTGATACTCCATGGCAGGGCAGGTGACAGGGCCGAAGATGGCTAGTTTGAGGCGCTTGATGGTGGCAGCGCTGAGAGATTGGCCCACGAGGGCAGTAGGTGCCCAGCGTCCTCTGTCAGGATGTGGCAGGCCTCATCATCCATTTGGATGTAGCACGGCGTGGTGAAATTTTCCTCCCCTACCACCACTACATCCTACAGTGTGGACAGAAAAAGGAGAGAGAGTGTGGGAGATAATAAGCTAAAAGAGCCAGAAATAGTCAAGGGTTCTGTCATAATTTTGTTGCACTGTGTGGTTGGAAAAAACACCATTATGAAGTGGAAAAAGATGAAAACAAAAGAGGAATGATTAATAGCATTTCAAAATAGACCAAATCTGTTGATCCAGCTCTCTCCCACCCTAAGTTTCCATGTATTTTTTTCATTTGTTTGGCAAGTAAGGCCAAAGTATTAATCATACAGAGTTAAAATGAGTCTGACTTCACTGTTACTTTTTTGTGTCTACAAGGCCAAACTTACCAAACTTATGCTCTTCTACATCTGATTTAATGCTTTTTCATTCCAAGAAACAGGCCTATTCAATCTAAAGCACTATAATAGCTATAATATATATTATATATATATATATATATATATATATATATATATATATAATATATTATAAACTGAGCAGAATGTTAAGTTTATTCCATTTTTGTTTTGTTGACAGAATAGATCTAGTGACTTTGTGAGTGTAAAAACAATAAAACCTTAACTTGTCAGAGTTGTAATCATTAAATTGGATAGAATAATTAGTCACAAGTCACATATATGACCAAACATGTTGTTACATAGGAAACTGATAGCAAATATGGTAGCATGTATGCAGTGAGGAACCAGTTTATCCAGTTTCATGTTTAGTTCTTTCAGTTTAATTGAAAGCGAACAGAATTCAAATTTCATTTTAACAAGGGAAGTACAATCAGGGGTCATGGCCTTTTCACATAAGCTGTGTCCTTTAGAAATTACACTTAGTATGTGTGTATTAGTAATGTCTGACACTCTGCCATTGTGTATGTGAGGTAATGGAAGAGTGAGTACCAAGAAGACCATTTGTAGTTGACCCCTGTAAAAGCACTAATGCCAGGACATATTTCTCTTTCATTAAGCCTGTCTGGTCTGTGGGAGCTAATGTAGCCCACTCTCCCCTCTCTCTCTCTCTCTCTCTCTCTCTCTCTCTCTCTCTCTCTCTCTCTCTCTCTCTCTCTCTCTCTCTCTCTCTCTATCTTTCACCCTCTTTCGATCTCTCTCGATCTTGCTTTCTCTTCCTCTCTTGCTCTGCGTCTTTCTCTCTCTAATCCAAACACTCCTGTGAGCAGCACATTGGCATTAATTCAGCTTATTATGAGAGACAGAAGAGGAATTACAGTATTTTATTGTGAGCTAGGCCGTTTAACAGCAGTATTATGGCTGATCATTAGACTCTTTAACTGCTCCTGAGGGGATGGTGCTGGGGCTCCTTATTGGGGGATAATTAGAACACACGGTGGAAAAGTAGGCTTTTGTTTCATACATATGTGTGCAAACAATCAAACATGCAAATACACACATTTTCACATGCACTCACAGCATAATTTATTCACAAATTTCTGACTGCATTCATCAGCAGAGATTTTTTTTTTCTTTTTGAGGCACAGGAGGATAAATCTTTGTAGGGTTACTGAAGCAGAAAGTCCCACATGTTCCTCATTATATGACCTCCTGTCTTCATCATCATCACAACACCATGTTTCCTCAATGACACTGTGTGGATTTTGTGTGTGTGTGCACGCACGTTTCAACGGGGATGAGTGTTGTGTCATGGATGAAACTGATTATTCTCACTGGGTGGTGATGACTGTATATGTATTTTATATATATATAGTATCTATGAATTACTTCAGAGGAGCTCCTCTCTCCCGTTTCTGCTGCAGTGATGAATACACATTCTGACAGAGCATGTCATATAATGCAATATTTCACACATGCAGCATGAAGGCTGGCCTCAGAGGGAAGAGAAGCTCTTATAAAGGAAGCTCTGCGTCACCTTGGATATTACCATCTGCATTTCTGACAGGTCAGAGATGTAATCAATAGTTATTTCTTCCTTTAAAATAGTTAGTTTACACTGAGCTTTATTGGCTGCCCCCAAGTAATTCATCAATGTCAGTAAGGCATGTGGGACCAGCCTGGTAGGTTTTTTTCCTGCACCAAGTCATATCGAGGAGGAGGAGTCGAGACAGTGACTTCCTGGAAATGATGTTATTCAAGCCCCTATTCAGTGACGAGTGGAGAGAAGTCTATATATTGGAT
>NW_026115506.1:0-44852 GCF_001640805.2 Lates calcarifer | reverse complement strand
GGCAAAGTCATCAAAATAACCTTATCATTGTTGGTAATTTTGGCATCTACAGAGCACAATCCAAAATACCTCCATGATATCACATGACGGCAAAGTCCAGAGTTCGGTTTCCAGCTGGGGGACCTTTGCTGCGTGTCAAACAGTCAGTGTGTCAGAGCAAGTGTCAAAATGATCTCAACCCAGGATTCACGCTGCGGGTTTCTCTGAGCTTTCAGCCACATCTCACAGTCAGTGACTGAGCTTCATCAGCTGATATGGAGAGGTTAAAAGCCCTGAAACAGTTAGTTAGTGGATCTGGAGTTTGAGGTCATTACCAGCCCTGCAGGACTCTCAGCAAACCTTGTATTTGGTGTGTGTTTTTTTTGTGCAAAGAGAAATCACAAACCAAATAGTTTGTATATTGTCTGACTTAAAAAAAAAAAAAAAATTAAGTTTACTAAATTTACTTCCCTTCAAACAAGCCTTTGTTTTATATAAATTTGTATCTGAACGATGATGTTTTTAACAAAAAAGTTGAATTTCATAGTTAACATTTTTTAAAAATCACTGAAAAGTTCACTCTTAGTGTTTTTGCACCGGAGACTTTCCACATCACACTTGTTCAAGTAGTGGACTGTGATTGAGACCTGTTGGTACGTCCAGGTGTTAAACTCAGATTTAAGGAGAGCATACAGAAACTTTGCCCTTTCCTGCAGGTGGATGTGACGATAAACTGCACACATCCATCTGCACAGCGAAGCTCAGACATCAGAGTAAGATCACTCTCTGAGCGTAGGGGGATTTTAAAGTGTAAAACAAACTGTCAGTCTTTGTGGTGTTACTTGTGTGGTGTGATTAGCAGGCAGGGTGTGAAACAGGAAATCTTTCCTCTCGCTGATTTTAAGCAGGAGGTGGAATCTGAACTCAAAGACTCCAAACAATGGTTTTTCTGCCTCAGACCACTGAGTTTCTGTTCCAGCTGCTCACTAAAATTACTTCATCATCCAGTTTTATCTGACTTTTCGCTTTTGTTCTGGGTGTTTTAATCTGTGCACAGAGCAAAGTTCATTCATGCTCATTGGTAAATGTGCAAAGATAATGAAGGAAACAAATTTGGTTTGCATGAAAATATAAGCTTCTTCTTTTGCTCTGTCGTCTCTGAGTTTGCATCACGTCTCCAACATGCTAAGGCCTGTATACGTCTGTGTGTAGTGAGAGAATAAAAGAAAGCATCTCACAGTTTTCACTGGAGAACTTGAGGAAAATTCGTACCTGCAAAAACTTGCCCCTGCATCTTTCCTTTTATCTGCTGCTCTCACGTTAGCAGATTGTTTTGCCGACGGCAGGGCTCTGACTACAGGTACTGTCACGAAACACATAATCCAACACCAGTGGGTGGGTGTGTTTACCTCAGCTTTCCCTACAGCATTACAGTAAAGTCTGCCACCCCCCCTCTGGCTGCGAGAAACTGAGGAGGTCGATTTTTATGATTTATAAGTTATTTTAAGGAAGTACATGTTCTGTTAAATAATTCAAACAGTCACCACAGATTTTTCTGTGGGTTCCTCTGTCCACATGTCGGTCACATTAACCTGGTTTGGGGTAATTTCTCTCACTGGTAAAGTGATGTCAGTCTCGCTGCGCTGTTGGGGTCGGGCCGTCTGTCGTCAGGGCAACAGTGTCCGTGGTCATGGCTGTGTCACGGTGATGGATGGATGGTGGCGTGGGACCAGCAGACATTACAGCACGCTGGCTGTCCTCCCAGATAAACATTAGAAGGTACTTCCACATCACAGACTCTTTTAAGGGCTTTCTGCGGCTGCCCGCAGGTGGTGTCCTCCACCTCAGGAACCACACACACATCTGTCAGCCTACAGATCAGGTCAGCCCTCTGTATCTCACCACAACACTCTGCTCCCTCTGCGATCATCTCAACAGAAAGAACAGTCAGGTTTTCTCCTCAGACAAACAAGACCTGGCCTAGAAAAGCATTAAGATGATTAACTCGGCAGTTAATTAGATTTCCAACTCACAGTGAGTAAATTATAGGACGCAGGTCTGAGTCATCTCCGGCTGAACAACTTGAGGCTTGATTCTTCGCGGCTCATCAGATTGAAGTGCATCCATAGCACCGACAACGCCACAACTGTCTGTGAGAATCAGACGCTTCAGCTCCTTATTGCCTGAGAGGGAGTTTGTCACTGTGATTATGGTTTTGACAGTGAGGCAGAACTTAAATCCTCATGCATTGGCTGTTTCATGGAGTGTTCTATTCATGAGTCTCTTAAGTGGTTAGTCTCCTCCATCATAACGTCTCTGGTAATATGATGTGTGTGTAGCAGGTGTTCTGAAAACAAGAATCTGCTCCCAAGTTGATCTGAAGAGTTCTCCAGGGTCAAACTAGACCCTGATACTAACTCTTCTCAAGGTTCTTGGCAGGTACGTCGCTTTAAGCATCTTGGAGACGTCGCCACAGTATTTCTGTGGATTCAGGCTGTCTCAGTGTCTTCTCTTTCTCCCAGACTGACTCCATGATGGGCTCTGTGGGGGCCAGGCCATCTGCTGCAATCTGCTGTGGTAAAAATGTCTTACATTTAACCAAGATTTAAAACGGTTGCCGCTCTGTAAAATGCAACACCTGCTGTGGGTTTATAATTTGAAACAAAAGTTGATCTTAAATCTACATTTAAGGACATTTTGATTCTGAGGATGTAGCGTTGTTTGCTGTTGTTGACTGACAGTAAGGATCGTTTAACCACCTGTTTCCTTCCTACAAAGTACTTCTACTGTTTCTTCCTGTGACAGTTTGTACTCCACATGTTCCTCTCCTCTCCCTCTGGCTCGGCCCTTTCCTCCTCCTCCTCCTCCTCATGGTCCTGCACACAACCCAGAGAGCATGAATGTGACCACTCGTGGTTGTGTCAGACAGTCTAGATAAAATCATCCGTCTGTAACCCAGAAACTCCCGCCGCTGCTCCTCCTCTTCAGTCGCATGATTGATGTAAATAATGTCTGTTGCTGTAGCAACCTTCACATTACAGACCAGTTGACTTTCCACCACCACTAACCAGTGATGTCAGTTTATCTGTAAGATCTTGACAATCCCTTAAACTCTCATCCTCCCTAAAGTTTCCCCTCAAGTAAGCTCAAATACGAAACCATATTTCTCCACCCTCTGATACAGTGTCACAGAAATATTTGATCTGTATGTTCTTCTTCTAACACTTCAGTTTAACTATGTCATAGGTTTACAGGGTGAAATATTCAAACCAGCATCATTACATCATCTAGGAAAAATCCAGACATCTTGCTCATCATTTGACATCCATTAACCAGACGTGCGTATACTCTACACCATTAAAAGTATGCTGAATTAGCTTTTAGCAGTGAGGATTGTACAGACAACTCTCACTGGAAAACTGGAGAAGTTAAAAACGTGACGATTCTCAGGCAAGTTCTGAGGTTTTTCCTGTGAATCCTCGGGGGGGTTATGGATGTTTATTTACAGTGGGTATCTGAGAAAATAGTATCCTGTAGAAGTGTAAGTCACACTGAGTTATGACTCCGAGAAGGAGGAGTGAGAACTGGTTGATAGCATGAATCAGCTTCATGTTTTCTCTGACCACTACACAGTTTAAACAGTGATCTCAGAAACACAACATTAGAGCTGGAGTTATATGGGATGGATCGGCCTGTGGGTCGACGTGCAGGCAGCTCATTTCCACCTGATAACACAGTCCGCTGTCGGCTGCACAGTCAGGCCATATGGGGACTGTTGTGTTTCAGGGAGTGGAGCTTGAACACATGGGGAGCCATTAGTGGTCTCCTCTGCCAGGCCCGCCAGGCACTCAATGTGTTCTGGAAATCATCACGCCCAATGAAACTACTTCCTCCTCCTTTGTTCTGCAGGAAGAGCTCGGAGACAAATCTGCTCTGCTGCCGATGATGTTGTTGACATCTGCGGACCTTTTGCCAGACTGCTAGTTGAGCACTTTCACTACAGTCTTTGGTGTTTTTACTTGATTCAGAGGCTCACATTATGAAGTTTGAATGAGAAGTACAGTTGCCAGTGTTTTCTGTGCACCAGCGCAAACATAAATCTCTCTCAGGAAACTGTTCAAACAAAGCAGAAAATTGCAAGTTCATCTAAGACCCAAGGAAATTATATGGTCCTCTGAGGCAAATCACAGCTGCAACAATTAGTCGTCAGTAGCCAAAAATGTGTTGATTCCAGTTTCTCAATTGTGAGAACTTGTTAATTTTCTTGGTTTTACACTAAAGTCAACTGTAGATTTTTGGGTTTTGTGCCGTTGGTAAGTATATTGGTAAGTTTCAGTTTCTCACATTTGAGGATTTGTTGCTTTTCATTTGTTTTCTACAGTAAGCTGCTGGATATCTTTGGGTTTTGGATTCTTTGACATAAAACATGGACATTAACGGTCGTCTGATGCTTTATGTTAGCACACATAAATGCAGCTGCAGCTCTAATTAGTTGATTTGACTTGAGTACATGTTTACATCTCAGGGAGGACAGACTGTGATCATTGCTGTCAACTGCTGCACATACTGAACTTTAATGGAAGCTGATAGCAGGATCCATTAAGTCATTATGTGTTCTAGATGAACAACAGGCAGGAGTCACTCTGGGTCAGGCTTTATATACAGGACTATTAGTGGTACTGTTCCCACTGAGGCCTGACAATATACACGCTCATTTATTTTCATTGTAAAGCACTTTAGATAAAAGCTTCTCCCAAGTGACATGTTCTGTGTTGTTCCCTCAGGGCGCTGTGCCTCGGGCTCGTGCTCTGTCTGGACATTTTTAGACCGGGCAGCTCATTGTTTGAGAGCTCCCTCTACTTCTGTCAGTGGAGGAGAAAATTACAGGCGGCTGAACGCTTTCACTCACTGTGTGTTTGTCATTAAGAGCGAGCGAGGGCTGATAAAAGTTTGCAGCAGTGGTAGCGGTGATAACCTCCTGAGAGGTTTCCTGTCTGTTATCTCGCTGCTGAGTCACCTTTTAAACGCCGGTGCAGTAAAATGTGTCCTTGCTGTGCGCCGTGTGCTGTCAGTGACTCTGCTCGGACACGAGGTCCCGCCGAGCGACAGGCCAACATGTGCCGCCTGCGCTGCAGCTCTGGCGCTCGTAGTTCAGCACGGGTTAATGACTGACTGTGAGATCAGGACTTATATGGACCACAACATGTATTTAAGCAGCCAAATAGATATTTAAACTGTAACAGGACCTTGGTTTCCTGCCATTGTGGCCGTCCAACTCGACTAACCTGCCAGACGCAGCTGAAAGGTCCCAGTGTTTGGCTGGTGGAGGAGCACTGGTGTAAATTTACAGTCACCATCATTGATTTCTTCTCCTGGGAAAGTAGACACTGATTAGATACCTGCTGTGAAGTAAACTCTGCACACACTCTGTACACACACTGCACTGTGCACACACACACACACACAAACTGCGAAATCTTTACAGCAACAAAAACTATTTGAGAACATTTTAATAAACAAATCAAAGTTCAACCCAGCAGAAAGGCTGATAAAGGAAATCCAGTTTCTCACTGGCATGATATTGTTGTGAATATAAGGACATGTAAACAACACAAAAAGACCACATTAATTCATCTCTGTCTGTCCCCCAGCATCACACTGTCAAGTGTCTGTTATACAGGGAGATGTGAATGCATGGACACAGTATGGATCTTGTAGGAACAATAAAGACGTTTCCGACTGACTGATTGAATTCCTGGTGTGCATCATTTGAATCAGATGATCTCTTAAGTTTAAATATTTGTTGGTGCATTTCCTTCTGAGGCCTGTTGACAGGAAACAGGAAGTGAGTGAGCTCAGCATGGCAGTGAACTCTGGACACAAACACAAAGGTCATCGCAGCCCTTTATTTATTGACCCGAGCAGCAAACTGACAGCTGGCTTCCTGCCTCTGGCACCGGCTGTATAAGTGGATTTCACCTTTCAGATATATCCTGGACTTTACAGCCGAGGTCGCTGGCTCACTGCCGTCGCTGTGTGAACGTGTGAATGAGAAACGCTTTGGATGAAAACAAAATCTCTGTTTGTCTGTCCCCCAGGACGTCATGGCCGGCGTCCTCTACAGCGTCCTGATCCTCCTCTTCTTCCTCCCGGCCCTGGACCTGATCGATGGCTTCAACCTGACCTGCCGCTACGCCCCGCTCATCATCATCTCCCTCCACCTGGGCCTGGGCCTGTTTTCCTTCACCCTGGACACCTGGAGCACCTCGCGGGGCGACACCGCTCAGATCCTGGGCACGGGGGCCGGCGTGGCCCTGGCCTCCCACGTCAACCACTACCTGGGCCTGCTGCCTGACCCGACGCCGGACCAGCTGCCGTTCACCCTGCCCGCCCTCAGCGTGGGTCTGGTGGCCGCGGCCGTGCTGCGGCTCGTCCTGGGCGTCCTGGTGCTGATGGCCACGCGGGCGCTGATGAAGGCCGTCACCATCCCGCTGGTGTGCTGGGTGTCCAGGGTGCCCAGCGGGGACGTGAGGAAGGCCAGGCAGCACATGGAGGTGGAGCTGCCTTACCGGTACATCGTCTACGGGATGGTGGGCTTCAACGTGCTCTTCCTGGTCCCGCTGCTCTTCAGCTACATGCAGCTCTCCTGACTGGATGGTGGCTCACTTCATAGTCAGTTACTGACTAAAACACAGTGAAGTGACCCTCCTCATGTTCACCTAGTGCTGTTATCAGATCAGTTTTGCTACTACTTTTCATCCAGAGCTGCTTTTCTAACCAGAGGCATTTGGTCTGGGCCTGATGAAGGTGAATTAAAGCCTCAGCACTGATCTGGATGCTGCCTTTTTATCAGTTTTCTATCTTGTTTTTCTCCTGTTGGCTCAGAGTAGCGTTCAGGAAGGATGAACCAGAAACAGCTGACTGCTTCTGACAGCTTCCCTGACTGATATCTGAGTGATATCTCTCTGTTCTGTTCTTTAGATTTATTTAAAATTGAAACTCTCGGCTCGTCCTGATCCCAGGAGAGGCTGCGAGCCGAACATCCACTCCTCCTCTACCAGCTTAATTCATTTTAAAAGAAAAAAGAAAACTTTTTAACAGTGGCCTCTGAAAGACTACAAATACCACTGATTGCTACTGATAGATGACCTGTGTCTCAGTATTTCCATTTTTATTAATGCTATTATTATTAAGAGCTCAGACAAAGAAGCATACAGGTAAGACGACTGAAGAGTCTCCAGCATTTGCACTTCCAGGAACTTGAGGACAAAATGTAGCTTCACAAAGTGTTTTCAGTCTTTTATTAGATGAAGTGTTGAGTAACTCCTTAGAAACATGATGGAAAAATAGCAAATATTCACAATTTGTGATCTAACAAAGCTGACTGATCAGTTATCTGAATCAAAAACTGGAGTTTGACGTTCAAACTTTGTGTGGTTCTTTGTCTGAAAGCTTCTTAATATTAATATTTGATCTTCCTCTCCTTTGTCTCACCCCTCAGAGCAATAAGATCCCTGTGATTTTATAATTCCTTATTCCAGTATGGGAGTTTATTCTGATGTGGAAAGGTTCCTCTTCGTCCTTTGTTACCTGTCTAACGAGAAGAGGCAGATTCCTCTGGAACTGAATCCAATTGTTCGAGCGCACATGTACAGTGTTAAAGGGCTCTTCCCACGCTGTCTGCTCTGTTTACTGTTTCAGTCTGTACTCAGAAAACCTGATCATCTGATCTCTGCTCTGAGACTGATCTCTTTTCCTATAAAGCAATGAGAGGGCACATATTTTATAATCCTGAAGGAAGGAACGAAGCGTTTTTCCTGTAAGGACGACGGAAATCTGTCTGTTTGGCTCAGCTTTTTTTACTTTTACACTATAAAACTTGACTTTCAGTTTGATAACGTGGAGATGTTTTCAATGACATCCATCCACCATGCAGAGGAAAGTCTCCTGTGCTGGAGTTTGATGGGAGGAAGCGGTGGAGATAACGCAGTGGATCGGTGACGGTCGAGAGACAAAAGGAGCTCAGGCAAAAATATATCTCGATTTATAAACCAAGACAGTATTAGACAGAGGTGGAACTCGTTGTTGTAATGCAACAGCAAGATGGTCACAGTTTCAAGAATAAAGTTTAGAGATCAGTGTAATTAACATTCCTAAATTTTAGACTGAGATCAGCTTTTCCTTAAAAATACAATCAGGAAACCTTATTTCCCCAGAGGCAGCACAGGTGTTTCAAAAGAACATCAAAACTGTTAAAACATAAAGGATCAGGACTCACCAGCTGTTTCTAAATCCATTATTGTATGGAAACTGTAAAGAACAACTCTGCTCTTTGATTTTAACAGCTATCAAACACCTTTTCAGTCAGAGTGAACTCTTAATGATAATCTACACTGTGAACTTGTAGATATTAGGAGGCGTTTGTCAGTTTGTTCAGTCAACAGAGCAGCAGCTCCACCTGCTAATTACTGGGTGTATATTATTTATCCACAGCTCATCTCAGTGTAAGAACTCGTTTGAGCGGTGCAGCCTGTTTCAGTTTAGTTTTATGTGTCTCTGTAACGAGGCGAGTGTGAAGTGATCAACAGCTGCTGCAGCTGCCTCCTGATCTGAACTGTGTTTTCACTGATAATTATCACCATCCCTGTGATTTAACTGCCAGTAAGAACACACTAGTTAAATATGAGTGAGGGCAGATGGAACAAGTCAGTTATATCATAATAAATTGTAGGTGTTTGTGTAGTGACAGCTGTTAGGGGAGAAAGCCTGTCTCCTCAGCGTCCACGTGGACTTTGACTCCAGCTTCCTCCTGTCGTCCTCCCACACTGCAGCTGAGTCACAGTAGTGAATAAACCCTCTTCAGACCACTAATGCCCCGCTTCAGTCGTCTGGTCGAGGCCTGTAGGACTGGACCAATCTGAACTTTTACTGGAGAGGTTTTTCTTCTTTTGCTCTGTACCTGCTTCAGTACTTTTCTCTTCAGAAGTGACCAAGTTCTCTGGTTCTGTAGGTCGATCACGTCACTGCTGCTGTGGGAACACTGGTAGATTGTAGCCTGTTATGAGATGAAGTTTATTTTGACCATCAGTACTGCAGTGACATGTTTCCCAGCAGCTCAGTGTTGTCCATGATCCACCTGTTGCTCTGCCAGGCAGAGCTGCTGTGAGTGTGGATGATTCAGGAACAATACAATACAGTGTTTTGTCTGAATCTCTGTACTCGAGGCAATAATGACTGAACATCTGGACACAGGCCTGATGTTTCACTCACACAGGGAGAGAAGCCTGCTTCATGTTTTATCCACTGCAGCGGGCAGTTGTGGGTGAAGTGCCTTGCTCCAGCTGGTGTAGCGTTCAGGTGCTGCTGCCCCCTGCTGGTGGCATCTCACCTCTGAACTGAAGACCAACAAAGTCAAGAGAAAAACTAACTTTTCATGAGTCTTAATTTGCCTCGTCAAGGGCAGCAGGTTCAGCAGGAAGCTGTGTTACAAGCTGACCTGTACGTCATTGCTGTCGTTGTCGTATATGGTACTGTCCTAATATTGATGCACTGTTCCCAGAATGCACTGCCCCCATCCCCAACCCACCTCCGAGCCAGACAGAAAGGGTGAAGCTGGTCTGAAATGTTGATCTGAGGTCAGATTTGCTCATTTCCCTCAAAAACTAGGAGTCAGGATTAAGGGAAGATGAAATCAAACTGGAGTTTGTTTTTTCAGAATATTAAGATTTGAATAATTTACCTGCACGCTCACAAATGTCTGTGTTTAAATTTGGCAGGTAAAGTTCCATCATTTTATATACTAACAGTAGCTGAGGGATTAGACAGATTTTAAGCCTCTGGAGGAAGATGAAAGAGTTTACAGCACATGTTTTGTTTTCCATATGGAAATTAAGGTAAGGCAAGAAATTTAAAGTACTTTATGTAGAGTATAAAAGGCACAAGATATTAAAGTAAAGACAAGGTAATATAAAGCTTTGTTAGGGCTGGACCTGATCATTGTTATTAACTATTATCTGTTGATCATTTTCTCAGTTAACACATTTGTTGTTTGGTCAATAAAGTGTCAGATAATGGCGACAAAAAGGTTCATTAACGGGGCTACTGGCCCTGGAAAAGCAGATTGTTACTTTCTGACCAGATGCATAATTTATAATATTTAAACCACTATTATGAACCTAAACTTGTATCCAACCTGCTCACATTGTCTCAGACCGAAGTAAAACCAAGACAACTCAGATCGACCAGCTTCAGCTCAGAGTTTGTCCGGCTCGTCTCACATCCTGTGGCCTTGTCTCCTGCACGAATATATTTCTGTTTGTTGTAGCATTTTTGTCTGAATGTGGTTTCCTCCCTGTACCAGTGAAACCAGAAGTTTATTCCTGTTGTCTTTTTGTTTGATCAACAAAACACACAACCTCTGTTAACCCTGTGGTGGGATCATGTTTGATGAAACAGCCTGAAAGTGTCAGTGTGAAAAGTTTGATTCCAGAGTCAGAGGAGTAGAGGAGAGAGGAGGAGTCATGAAGCCAAAACCCATCCATGTAGTGATATATGTGAATGAAGCTAGAGAAGTAAATGTTTAAACACATGTTTTTGTGGTATTTATATCCTGACAAACGACGTTTCCTGCAGATGGAGGAACAGTCAGATTGATAAATGAGATTAAACTAAACTTCCTGACTGTGATGATGATGATAGTTGTGTTTCTATTGTGAAGGCTTTCAGCCAGAATGATAACAGGTTCCACAAGACCACCACCACCCTGATTCAAGTTCACTGGTGTGTATGCGTGTTAGACTGAACTGAAGAAAATGTGTTGGATTAATGGAAGATTTTATTTCATCTGTGGTAATTTAGTTAAAGCAGGGCTGGCCTGATGTGTTTCAGGGGCTGAAATAAGGATTTAAATTTGTTTGTTCAGATAAAAATCACAATTAACTTTACCGGAAACATCTAAATATAAAGTATTTAAACAAATCAAAGTTACTAAATTTACATTTTATTGCAGTAATTTTTCAATGTAACACATTATTTTCTAACTTTATGATTCACTCCCTGATTGTTGTGAAGCATCCCTTAAATTTAAACATTTTAGTTTTTCCAGAATTTGGTACAATGTTCTCTGAAATTTGACATGATCCCAGGATTTGATGAAATGCTTCTGAAGTTTGTCTTAGTACCAAATTTTGTAATTTGGTAGAGGAACAGAATTTATTATGACCCAAATTTTATTTGTTATAATCCTACATGTTGTAATTTGGTTAATTTTAGAATTATAATTAATTTTGTTTAATAATATTAGGATTATAATCCTAAATGTTATTTGCTATAATCACATGTTTTGTTATTGGGTAGAATCCTGATATACTTTTTTGGAATTTTATTTTTATTTCTTAATTTTTTTAGTTTTTTGTCATAATCCACTTTTTGTGCTTTGGTTGAAACTTCAAATTTGATGTGATAGATTCCATAAGTTTAGGTTGTAATCCCAATCTTTGTACTAGTTTTTTTCATAATCCCAAATGTTACAATTTTCTGGTCAAATCTCCAAATTTTCTTATAATTCTGGAATTATTATCCAAAATTTGTCAAATTTTAAAATTTGTTAAAATCTCTAAATTTTTATGCCATAAACCCAAAATTTTGTTAAAACAATGACAGAAATTTTGGTAAATTTTGGTGATTGAAATCTAGAATTTTTTTGTGGGAACCTTTTCGCTCAAATGTCTTTACAGCTGAAGAACACAATCAGGGAGTTTATTGGTAAATACTTAAATTATGATTTTTGAAAAACTAAATACAGGAACCTTTAGAAAGTTAAGATTTTCAGCTCCTCTGTGCCCTCTGGTGGCTGAGACTCCAGCTCTGCTCTCTGCTTCTTTCTGTCTTTTGAGGCATTTCCTTTCTTCTTGAAATACTGAATCTCAGAGAAATGACTTTTTCTATAAGATTATTTCAGACCTTGACCAAATATCCAGTGGTTGAGCTGTGTAGCTGTAGCTCTGTTAGCCTGACTCTGCTCCACGTTTCCCTTTAGTGCCTTTATCGTTGTTCAGGAAGATTCTCATCTTTCATGTGAAAACTCTGGTCCTTACATTTGTTTTTTCTTCACTCTGTCCTGTCGTGTTGCCTTTTGCACTTTGTAGCTGCATAAATGTTTCCCTGTGAGGAGGGAAAATGGAAATAAATGACTAAAAATTCAAGATTTATACCGTAACTTCAAACCAGATGATCATTTCCCACACTGTTGCTCGTTTATAACTGCCTTCACTCAAATTAGCAACAAGTGAGTCACTGTACGTTATTTTATGTTAAAGTTAATTGAATTCAAAGTATTTCATTTTAACCTTTGGACACATTTGGATTCACTGACTGTCCCAAACAAAATATATCCCCCGATTATTTATCTGTTTGGTTTGAGAAGGAAAATGTTCGTGTTTTAAAGGGTTTAAATCCAAAATGGCACAAATCAACCGGAGAAACATAAGTTGATTAATTAAAACATTTGTGTTTGAGTTTGAGAGACTTTCACTCTCAATGATCACTTTGTGTCAGACCTTTCATTTTGGGATTAAACTGCTCATGTCTGTTGTTCAGCCGTGTCCTGATCTGACTGATGTGAACAGTAGAGGACCTTTTATGCAGTTTCACTGTATTTTGTTTTTATATATCTGCAGATTTTATTCTTGGATTTGATCTGATTCAGAATGAGGTTCTGTTTCTGTCTGATTGTTTGTGTGAAATTAACTGCAATAAAAATGATGAGAAAATAATGAGCCTGCTGCTCTTGGTTTATCTTTAAGCTGAGTTGGACACTGTGCCAGCATCACCTCACTGCTTAGCACTGTTCCTGACCTGACTGCAGAAGTTTACTGGGACGTGATTAATAGAATTAGTTTCACCTGTGCTTTTTCTGCCATGACAAGACAACTGTCAGCTGTGAAGAAGGTCAGTTAGAGTCAGGAAAGATGAAAAAGACCAGAAGGTTTAAGTATTTAACTCTCGATAGCAGAGGGTGCTGTATGTTTTAACCTGTTCATCCTGCTGTGCAGTCAGCATTTCCAGAAATGAATGAATGAACTTTGGAATGAAATTCAACATGTTACATGAGAAGCAACAGCATTTAGTAGAAGAGCTTTGACAAAGCTCCTCCCCTCACATGACTCGCCTCAAACCAGGAAACAGTTTGTTCCTCGTCTTCACTAAAGAGACACAGGCTGAAAAACATTCGATCAGATTCACCTTCAGACCAAACTAACAGCTTCCTCTGAGTGAGTCCAGCTACAGGAGAGAAAAGAGGAAAACTACAACACTGCTGCTTCAACCTGCTGACTCTCCACACACTGAAGGTGAGTTTGACTAAAACCACCACTCAAAGTGAAAGTGAATCTCAGTGAAGTTAGTAGAGGAGGGAGGGGAGCCATGACTGACTGTACTTCCTGTCTGCTGTGTTTTCAGCTTCACTCAGACTAAATGGCTTCCAGATCAGAGGAGGATCTCTGCTGTCCGGTCTGTCAGGAGGTCTTTAGAGATCCTGTTGTTCTGTCATGTAGCCACAGCTTCTGTAAAGACTGTCTGAAGAGATGGTGGAGAGAGAAACCAACACCAGACTGTCCAGTTTGTAAGAGAAGATCTTCAAAGGTAGATCCACCTGTTAGTCTGGTGTTAAAGAACCTGTGTGAGTCCTTCTTACTGGAGAGAGATCAGAGATCTTCAGAGGATCTCTGCAGTCTGCACTCTGAGAAACTCAAACTCTTCTGTCTGGACCATCAGCAGCCAGTGTGTGTCGTCTGTCTACATTCAGTAACACACAAAAACCACAGCTTCAGTCCCATCGATGAAGCTGCACAACAACACAAGAAGGAACTTCAGGAAACTCTGGAGTCCTTAAAGGAGAAGTTAAAGAGTTTAGAAGAAGTTAAAGTGGAGTTTGATCAAACAGCAGAACACATTAAGGTCCAGGCCCGACACACAGAGAGGCAGATTAAGGAGCAGTTTAAGAAGCTTCACCAGTTTCTAGAAGAGGAAGAGGAGGCCAGGATGGCTGCACTGAGGGAGGAAGAGGAGCAGAAGAGTCAGATGATGAAGGAGAAGATGGAGCCTCTGAGCAGAGAGATAGCAGCTCTTTCACACACAGTCAGAGCCACAGAGGACGAGCTGAGAGCTGAAGACGTCTCATTCCTCAACAACTACAAGGCTGCAGTGGAAAGAGTCCAGCAGCGCCCCCTGCTGGAGGATCACCAGCTGCTCTCAGGAGCTCTGATAGACCAGGCCAAACACCTGGGCAACCTGACCTTCAACATCTGGAACAAGATGAAGGACATGGTCTCCTACAGTCCTGTGGTTCTGGATCCAAATACTGCTCATCCAGAACTGATCCTGTCTGAAGATCTGACCAGAGTGAGACATGGAGAGAGACAGCAGCTTCCTGACAATCCAGAGAGGTTTGATTATTATGGCTCTGTCCTGGGCTCTGAGGGTTTTAACTCAGGGACTCACAGCTGGGATGTCGAGGTTGGAGACAATAGAGACTGGAGACTGGGTGTGTTAGCAGAGTCTGTCCAGAGGAAGGGAGGCATATGGTCTGGATTATGGGGAATATGGTTCTATGAAGGTAAATACTCAGCAGTGTCACCATCAGCTTCATCCACTGCTCTCTCAGAGCAGAAGAAGTTCCAGAGGATCAGAGTGAATCTGGACTGGAACAGAGGAAAGTTGTCGTTCTCTGATCCTGATACTAACACACACATACACACCTTCACACACACTTTCACTGAGAAGATGTTTCCATACATTGACACTGTGGATAATCTCCCAGTGAAGATGTTACCAGTGAAGGTCTCTGTGACAGTGGAACAGATCAGTCAGAGATAAAGAGGATGATCAGATTTATAATGTTATTATTTGTTAAAGGGAAAAGTCAGAGAATTTAATCTCTTTATTTGCACCTGTCCGAATAAAATACATTAGAAAGTTTCCAGTAAGATAAGTGTATGTTATATAACATTGTGAATATAGGGATTTTGACACTGTGGAAAAACTCAGTTGATGGAGAAAAAAATAGCAGAAAGTATCAGACATTCATCTACAGAGAAATAAAGGCAGAACGTGAGTGAAGAGATCTTCTTTAGTGAACTTTTATCAAAGCTTCATTTGCGCTAAATGTTGTTTATTTATAAATGTTGTTTATTTCTTTAAGGGAAAAATCTGTGAATTTAACATGTTAAACTGTACCTGTCCTTCTGCTGTCTCAGTATTTCTGTTTATGTGTCTTTTAGTTCTCATTGTTTTTTATTTTCCTTTTTTTTTCCAATGTAGTTTAACAGTTTGTTTTTTCTTTCTATTATCAACCTTTATATATGTGTAAAAAGGTTTTATTCATTTTCTGATCTTTACATTTTGTTTGTTTAGTCTTTTTATTTCTTATCATTGTTTTTTTTTTTTTTAAATTATTGATTTTGTGTGGAGCTGTGAAGATCAGCAAACTGATGGGGATCCAAATAAAAGAACCCATTTATCAATAAATGCTCAGATTCATCAAACTTTATTTTAAATTCTAGTCCTGATTATAAAGTTTCCAGTAGCATAAGTGTATGTTATGTGGCGTGGTGATAGATAGATAGATAGATAGATAGATAGATAGATAGATGACTTTATTCATCCCCGAAGGGAAATTTGGTTGTTACAGCAGTCCGTATGTGAATGCAATATAAATACAACAGTAAAAAATAGAATATTAACAAAGGTATAATATGCATGATAAATACTTGGCTAGACAGATATATACACCATAAATAATATGCTATGAATATGTAAATAGAAAAGTGCAAAGGGATGCATGACAGTGCAGAGGGTGACATGTAGATTTAGTCCAGTTGTGTAATCGTGGCTCTGACAGAGGTAGATGAGTTGTAATGTCTTATTGCAGTAGGTAGGAACGATTTCCTGTATCGTTCCTTAGAGCAGCGGGGTTGAATGAGTCTGTGGCTGAAGCTGCTCTTCAGCTTGTCCAGCGTGTAGTGGAGGGGGTGAGAGGGATTATCCATGATTGCCAGCAGCTTTGCCAGCATCCTCTCCTCCACCACCTCCTCCAGGGTGACAAGTTTTGAGCCAACCACAGACCCTGCCTTTTTAATCAGTTTGTTCAGTCTGTTGGCGTCCTTTGCCTTGATGCCTGCACCCCAGGACACTGCAGCAAAGAGGATGGTGCTCGCCACAACAGACTGGTAGAACATCTGCAACATCTTGTTGCAGACATGAAAGGACCTGAGCCTCCTCAAGAAGTAAAGCCGGCTCAGACCCTTCTTGTAGATGGCCTCTGTGTTGATGGACCAGTCCAGTTTGTTGTCTAGTGTTACCCCCAGGTACTTGTAAGACTCCACTAGATCCACATCCATCCCACTGATGCTGACAGGAGAGGGCAGGGGCTTGTTCCTCCTGAAGTCCACCACCATCTCCTTCGTCTTCGCCACGTTCAGTTGCAGGTGGTTCTCCCCACACCACTTCACAAAGTGGTCCATCAGGTCCTTGTACTCAGCCTCCCTCCCTCCCTCCACACACCCCACAATGGCCGTGTCATCAGAGAATTTCTGCAGGTGACACGACTCAGAGCAGTACTTAAAGTCTGAAGTGTATGTGGTGAAGAGGAAGGGAGACAGCACAGTTCCCTGGGGGGCCCCGATGTTACTGATCAGATGGTCCGACACACAGTTCTGTAACCTCACAAACTGCGGTCTGCCCGTCAGATAGTCCTCAACCCAAGTGATAAGGGGAGCACTCACCCACATGTCCTCCAGTTTGACCTTCAGCAGTCTGGGCTGGATGGTGTTAAAAGTGCTGGAGAAGTCGAAGAACATGATGCGGACTGAGGTGTTGGGTCTGTCCAGGAAGGAGTAAGCCTTCTGCAGCAGGTAGATGATTGCATCATCAGCCCCAACATGGGGCTGATATGCGAACTGCAGAGGGTCTTGCGAAGGGCACACCAGCGGTCTGAGGTGTGCCAGGACCAGTCTCTCCATGACCTTCATGATGTGAGAGGTCAGTGCCACTGGCCTGTAGTCCTCCAGTGCAGCAGGACGTCCTTTTTTGGGCACTGGGACCAGGCAGGATGTTTTCCAGAGCACTGGCACTCTCTGAAGGTGTAGGCTCAGGTTAAAGAGGTGCTGGAGAACTCCACATAGCTGGCTGGAACATGCCTTCAACACGCGAGGGCTGATGCGGTCCGGTCCAGCAGCTTTCCTCTGTTTGAGCCTCTCCAGCTCTCTCCTCACCTGGCTAGATGTGATGTGGAGTACAGACTGGGGGGTGGGGGTTATGGAAGGATCCGAGATGGGTGTCAGCAGTGGGATGGGGGGTGGAGGGGCTGGAGTTGAACCTATTGAAAAACATGTTCAACTCGTTTGGCACGTTGTTCATCCCCCTCTGCTGCACTCCCACCTCTCCTCTGGAAGCCGGTGATCTCTCTCATCCCACTCCAGACGTCCCTGGTGTTGTTCTCCTCCAGTTTGTGCTCCTGTTTTCTTCTGTAGTTGTCCCTGCTCTCCCTGATGCTGCGTTTTAGTTCCCTTTGTACCCGCTTGAGTTCTGCTCGGTCCCCTGATCTAAAGGCCCTCTTCTTCTCATTGAGAAGGATCTTCAGGTCACTGGTTACCCACGGTTTGTTGTTTGGGTAGCAGCGGACCTCTTTAGTGGGGATGGTGTTGTCAATGCAGAACCCTATGTACTCAGAGACACAGTCAGTCAAGCCATCAATGTCTGCACCATGTGGTTCATGCTCTGTATAGAGCATCCCAGTCTGTGGCCTCCAGCGCTCCACACAGTGTTTCCATGGCCTCAGGAGACCATTTCCTCACTGTCCTCACTGTGACTGGCTGCTGCTGAACCACAGGCTTGTATAATGGTGAGAGCAGGACTAGGTTGCGATCTGACCTGCCCAGTGGTGGCAGGGAAGTGGAGCTGTATGCATCCTTAACATTTGCGTACAGCAGTTGAATGTAGGAATTTTGACACTGTGGAAAAGCAGAGGTGAAGGAGAAAAAACATATAAAGAGGAAATATCAGACATTCACCCACAGAGGAATAAAGACCAAACATGAGTGAAGAGATCTTCTTTAAGGAACGTTTACCAAAGTAATCCTGCAGTACCAAGTTTGACCACTAGGCCAAAATCACCTCACAGCTCACCATTGTTCTTGGAGGACCTGGCTGCAGACAAGGTGATGAACCTCAACCACCAGGATACTCACCTGTCCTCTGGAAGTCATGTGACCCTAACAGAGTACAAGTTTCTAAGGTAATTTTTGCACAAAGGTTTGTGATACTGTGCAATAATCTTCACAAATGGACACCATGTATATGATTTTTGAAGCCTAAGTGAAACTGCTAAAAGTAAAAAGCTAATGTTGGGCTATAAACAAACTACACCATGGTCACATGATGTCAACATCTCCACCACTCAGCTTCTAACTTACAATTTGGTGTACCATACTGACGTCTCCTACAAAAGTGAGCCGGAAAAGTCTGACAATAGTTTTCAAGTGCACAGGTGTAAATACAACAAGGCTGTGAAGGCAGATTAGTGAGTTGATGACTTTCTGTGTTCGGCTTGATGATATTTAATGTCACCAACAACCTTTGTAGTCTCATGTAGCCAGTAGTTAGCAACGTCCTTTTTTAAGGCATGTAAAAACTTTACAAATCACAAGTGGGGTATTAACTGAAGTATTTTGTGTTGCAGAATAAAATATGAAAATGTCTTGAGCTTGTGTTAAGACCTTATTTCAGGCATCTAACCAAATTCCATTCAAAAACCCATTGACTTCAGGACAAAGGAACAGGAAGTGAAAAAATGCTGCCTGATCACTGTTTTACGGGGACACATTCTGGCTCTATGGTTTATGGGGACATTTGACGGAACTGAGCCATTGTTGACAAAATGAGTTTCACCTGTGTGTTTCCTGCCATGACTGATCAAATGTCAGCTGTGAAAAAGGTCTGTTAGAGTCAGAGAAGACGAAGAAGAGCAGAAGGTTTAAGTGGTTGACTCTCAATGACAGAAACTTCTTCACGTATGAACATAAAAAGAGCTGCTGCATCGTCCTGCAGCACACTATCAGTCAGCATTTCAAGCAATGAATCAAAAGTGAAGTTTGATCAAACATTTTAAAATTTGACAGAGGGGCCAGGCCAGTATCAAATGTATGGAGAGTGTTTGTGTGAACTAACATAAACTACATGTAAAAGCTGTTACCTAAAAGTGAAAGGAAACCTACATTCAAATGACATTCAGTTTCAGTGGGAACATCAAAACTTTGGAATGAAACTCAACCTGGGTTACAGGTAAAGCAACATCATTGTTGCACAAAGCTCCTCCCCTCATCTGACACACCTGAAACAAACCAGGAAACAGTTTGTTCCTCGTTTTCACTAAAGAGACACAGACTCAAAAACATTTGATCAGATTCACCTTCAGACCAAACTAACAGCTTCCTCTGAGTGAGTCCAGCTACAGGAGAGAAAAGAGGAAAACTACAACACTGCTGCTTCAACCTGCTGACTCTCCACACACTGAAGGTGAGTTTGACTAAAACCACCACTCAAAGTGAAAGTGAATCTCAGTGAAGTTAGTAGAGGAGGGAGGGGAGCCATGACTGACTGTACTTTCTGTCTGCTGTGTTTTCAGCTTCACTCAGACTAAATGGCTTCCAGATCAGAGGAGGATCTCTGCTGTCCGGTCTGTCAGGAGGTCTTTAGAGATCCTGTTGTTCTGTCATGTAGCCACAGCTTCTGTAAAGACTGTCTGAGGAGATGGTGGAGAGAGAAACAAACACAAGACTGTCCAGTTTGTAAGAGAAGATCTTCAAGAGAAGATCCACCTGTTAGTCTGGTGTTAAAGAAGCTGTGTGAGTCCTTCTTACAGGAGAGAGATCAGAGATCTTCAGAGGCTCTCTGCAGTCTGCACTCTGAGAAACTCAGACTCTTCTGTCTGGACCATCAGCAGCCAGTGTGTGTCATCTGTCTACATTCAGTAACACACAAAAACCACAGCTTCAGTCCCATCGATGAAGCTGCAGAACAACACAAGAAGGAACTTCAGGAAACTCTGGAGTCCTTAAAGAAGAAGTTAAAGAGTTTAGAAAAAGTTAAAGTGAAGTTTGATCAAACAGCAGAACACATTAAGGTCCAGGCCCGACACACAGAGAGGCAGATTAAGGAGCAGTTTAAGAAGCTTCACCAGTTTCTAGAAGAGGAAGAGGAGGCCAGGATGGCTGCACTGAGGGAGGAAGAGGAGCAGAAGAGTCAGATGATGAAGGAGAAGATGGAGGCTCTGAGCAGAGAGATAGCAGCTCTTTCACACACAGTCAGAGCCACAGAGGACGAGCTGAGAGCTGAAGACGTCTCATTCCTCAACAACTACAAGGCTGCAGTGGAAAGAGTCCAGCAGCGCCCCCTGCTGGAGGATCACCAGCTGCTCTCAGGAGCTCTGATAGACCAGGCCAAACACCTGGGCAACCTGACCTTCAACATCTGGAACAAGATGAAGGACATGGTCTCCTACAGTCCTGTGGTTCTGGACCCAAACACTGCTCATCCAGGACTCATCCTGTCTGAAGATCTGACCAGTGTGAGTGAAGGAGAGGAACAGCAGCTTCCTGACAATCCAGAGAGATTTGATTATTGCTGGTCTGTCCTGGGCTCTGAGGGTTTTAACTCAGGGACTCACAGCTGGGACGTCGAGGTTGGAGACAGTACAGTCTGGGGACTGGGTGTGTTAGCAGAGTCTGTCCAGAGGAAGGGAGACATTCAGTCTGGATTATGGGGAATATGGCTGTATAAAGGTAACTACTTTGAACTCTCACCATCATCTCCAGTCACTGTTCTCTCAGAGCAGAAGAAGCTCCAGAGGATCAGAGTGAATCTGGACTGGAACAGAGGAAAGTTGTCGTTCTCTGATCCTGATACTAACACACACATACACACCTTCACACACACTTTCACTGAGAAGATGTTTCCATACATTGACACTGTGGATAATCTCCCAGTGAAGATCTCACCACTGAAGGTCTCTGTGACAGTGGAACAGATCAGTCAGAGATAAAGAGGATGATCAGATTTATAATGTTATTATTTGTTAAAGGGGAAAAGTCAGAGAATTTAATCTCTTTATTTGCACCTGTCCAAATAAAATACATTAGAAAGTTTCCAGTAAGATAAGTGTATGTTATATAACATTGTGAATATAGGGATTTTGACACTGTGGAAAAACTCAGTTGATGGAGAAAAAAATAGCAGGAAGAATCAGACATTCATCTACAGAGAAATAAAGGCAGAACGTGAGTGAAGAGATCTTCTTTAGTGAACTTTTATCAAAGCTTCATTTGCGCTGCTCAGACCCTAACCCTATCATCACTGACAACTGTTTCTTACTCAATGATGGTGTGAGGAAAGAGGTCTTTTTAGATCAGTGTGTAATCTTCGTTTTCACGAAAGAGACACAGACTGAAAAACAGATGATCAGATTCACCTTCAGACCAAACTAACAGCTTCCTCTGGTGGCTGAGACTCCAGCTCTGCTCTCTGCTTCTTTCTGTCTTTTGAGGCATTTCCTTTCTTCTTGAAATACTGAATCTCAGAGAAATGACTTTTTCTATAAGATTATTTCAGACCTTGACCAAATATCCAGTGGTTGAGCTGTGTAGCTGTAGCTCTGTTAGCCTGACTCTGCTCCACGTTTCCCTTTAGTGCCTTTATCGTTGTTCAGGAAGATTCTCATCTTTCATGTGAAAACTCTGGTCCTTACATTTGTTTTTTCTTCACTCTGTCCTGTCGTGTTGCCTTTTGCACTTTGTAGCTGCATAAATGTTTCCCTGTGAGGAGGGAAAATGGAAATAAATGACTAAAAATTCAAGATTTATACTGTAACTTCAAACCAGATGATCATTTCCCACACTGTTGCTCGTTTATAACTGCCTTCACTCAAATTAGCAACAAGTGAGTCACTGTACGTTATTTTATGTTAAAGTTAATTGAATCCAAAGTATTTCATTTTAACCTTTGGACACATTTGGATTCACTGACTGTCCCAAACAAAATATATCCCCCGATTATTTATCTGTTTGGTTTGAGAAGGAAAATGTTCGTGTTTTAAAGGGTTTAAATCCAAAATGGCACAAATCAACCGGAGAAACATAAGTTGATTAATTAAAACATTTGTGTTTGAGTTTGAGAGACTTTCACTCTCAATGATCACTTTGTGTCAGTCCTTTCATTTTGGGATTAAACTGCTCATGTCTGTTGTTCAGCCGTGTCCTGATCTGACTGATGTGAACAGTAGAGGACCTTTTATGCAGTTTCACTGTATTTTGTTTTTATATATCTGCAGATTTTATTCTTGGATTTGATCTGATTCAGAATGAGGTTCTGTTTCTGTCTGATTGTTTGTGTGAAATTAACTGCAATAAAAATGATGATAAAATAATGAGCCTGCTGCTCTTGGTTTATCTTTAAGCTGAGTTGGACACTGTGCCAGCATCACCTCACTGCTTAGCACTGTTCCTGACCTGACTGCAGAAGTTTACTGGGACGTGATTAATAGAATTAGTTTCACCTGTGCTTTTTCTGCCATGACAAGACAACTGTCAGCTGTGAAAAAGGTCAGTTAGAGTCAGGAAAGATGAAAAAGACCAGAAGGTTTAAGTATTTAACTCTCGATAGCAGAGGGTGCTGTATGTTTTAACCTGTTCATCCTGCTGTGCAGTCAGCATTTCCAGAAATGAATGAATGAACTTTGGAATGAAATTCAACATGTTACATGAGAAGCAACAGCATTTAGTAGAAGAGCTCTGACAAAGCTCCTCCCCTCACATGACTCGCCTCAGACCAGGAAACAGTTTGTTCCTCGTCTTCACTAAAGAGACACAGACTGAAAAACATTCGATCAGATTCACCTTCAGACCAAACTAACAGCTTCCTCTGAGTGAGTCCAGCTACAGGAGAGAAAAGAGGAAAACTACAACACTGCTGCTTCAACCTGCTGACTCTCCACACACTGAAGGTGAGTTTGACTAAAACCACCACTCAAAGTGAAAGTGAATCTCAGTGAAGTTAGTAGAGGAGGGAGGGGAGCCATGACTGACTGTACTTCCTGTCTGCTGTGTTTTCAGCTTCACTCAGACTAAATGGCTTCCAGATCAGAGGAGGATCTCTGCTGTCCGGTCTGTCAGGAGGTCTTTAGAGATCCTGTTGTTCTGTCATGTAGCCACAGCTTCTGTAAAGACTGTCTGAAGAGATGGTGGAGAGAGAAACCAACACCAGACTGTCCAGTTTGTAAGAGAAGATCTTCAAGGTCAGATCCACCCTGTAACCTGGTGTTAAAGAAGCTGTGTGAGTCCTTCTTACAGGAGAGAGATCAGAGATCTTCAGAGGCTCTCTGCAGTCTGCACTCTGAGAAACTCAAACTCTTCTGTCTGGACCATCAGCAGCCAGTGTGTCTCGTCTGTCTACATTCAGTAACACACAAAAACCACAGCTTCAGTCCCATCGATGAAGCTGCACAACAACACAAGAAGGAACTTCAGGAAACTCTGGAGTCCTTAAAGGAGAAGTTAAAGAGTTTAGAAAAAGTTAAAGTGAAGTTTGATCAAACAGCAGATCACATTAAGGTCCAGGCCCGACACACAGAGAGGCAGATTAAGGAGCAGTTTAAGAAGCTTCACCAGTTTCTAGAAGAGGAAGAGGAGGCCAGGATGGCTGCACTGAGGGAGGAAGAGGAGCAGAAGAGTCAGATGATGAAGGAGAAGATGGAGGCTCTGAGCAGAGAGATAGCAGCTCTTTCACACACAGTCAGAGCCACAGAGGACGAGCTGAGAGCTGAAGACGTCTCATTCCTCAACAACTACAAGGCTGCAGTGGAAAGAGTCCAGCAGCGCCCCCTGCTGGAGGATCACCAGCTGCTCTCAGGAGCTCTGATAGACCAGGCCAGACACCTGGGCAACCTGACCTTCAACATCTGGAACAAGATGAAGGACATGGTCTCCTACAGTCCTGTGGTTCTGGACCCAAACACTGCTCATCCAAGACTCATCCTGTCTGAAGATCTGACCAGAGTGAGACTAGGAGAGAAACAGCAGCTTCCTGACAATCCAGAGAGATTTGATTATTGCTGGTCTGTCCTGGGCTCTGAGGGTTTTAACTCAGGGACTCACAGCTGGGATGTCAAGGTTGGAGACAATACAGACTGGGAAGTGGGTGTGTTAGCAGAGTCTGTCCAGAGGAAGGGAGTCATTCAGTCTGGATTATGGAGAATAAGGTTCTATGGAGGTAAATACTCAGCACTGTCACCACCAGCTTCATTCACTGTTCTCTCAGTGAAGAAGAATCTCCAGAGGATCAGAGTGAATCTGGACTGGAACAGAGGAAAGTTGTCGTTCTCTGATCCTGATACTAACACACACATACACACCTTCACACACACTTTCACTGAGAAGATGTTTCCATACTTTGACACTGTGGATAATCTCCCAGTAAAGATGTTACCACCGAAGGTCTCTGTGACAGTGGAACAGATCAGTCAGAGATAAAGAGGATGATCAGATTTATAATGTTATTATTTGTTAAAGGGAAAAGTCAGAGAATTTAATCTCTTTATTTGCACCTGTCCAAATAAAATACATTAGAAAGTTTCCAGTAAGATAAGTGTATGTTATATAACATTGTGAATATAGGGATTTTGACACTGTGGAAAAACTCAGTTGATGGAGAAAAAAATAGCAGAAAGTATCAGACATTCATCTACAGAGAAATAAAGGCAGAACGTGAGTGAAGAGATCTTCTTTAGTGAACTTTTATCAAAGCTTCATTTGCGCTAAATGTTGTTTATTTATAAATGTTGTTTATTTCTTTAAGGGAAAAATCTGTGAATTTAACATGTTAAACTGTACCTGTCCTGCTGTCTCAGTATTTCTGTTTATGTGTCTTTTAGTTCTCATTGTTTTTTATTTTCCTTTTTTTTCCAATGTAGTTTAACAGTTTGTTTTTTCTTTCTATTATCAACCTTTATATATGTGTAAAAAGGTTTTATTAATTTTCTGATCTTTACATTTTGTTTGTTTAGTATTTTTATTTCTTATAATTGTTTTTTTTTTTTTTTAAATTATTGATTTTGTGTGGAGCTGTGAAGATCAGCAAACTGATGGAGATCCAAATAAAAGAACCCATTTATCAATAAATGCTCAGATTCATCAAACTTTATTTTAAATTCTAGTCCAGATTATAAAGTTTCCAGTAGCATAAGTGTATGTTATGTGGCGTGGTGATAGATAGATAGATAGATAGATAGATAGATAGATGACTTTATTCATCCCCAAAGGGAAATTTGGTTGTTACAGCAGTCCGTATGTGAATGCAATATAAATACAACAGTAAAAAATAGAATATTAACAAAGGTATAATATGCATGATAAATACTTGGCTAGACAGATATATACACCATAAATAATATGCTATGAATATGTAAATAGAAAAGTGCAAAGGGATGCATGACAGTGCAGAGGGTGACATGTAGATTTAGTCCAGTTGTGTAATCGTGGCTCTGACAGAGGTAGATGAGTTGTAAAGTCTTATTGCAGTAGGTAGGAACGATTTCCTGTATCGTTCCTTAGAGCAGCGGGGTTGAATGAGTCTGTGGCTGAAGCTGCTCTTCAGCTTGTCCAGCGTGTAGTGGAGGGGGTGAGAGGGATTATCCATGATTGCCAGCAGCTTTGCCAGCATCCTCTCCTCCACCACCTCCTCCAGGGTGACAAGTTTTGAGCCAACCACAGACCCTGCCTTTTTAATCAGTTTGTTCAGTCTGTTGGCGTCCTTTGCCTTGATGCCTGCACCCCAGGACACTGCAGCAAAGAGGATGGTGCTCGCCACAACAGACTGGTAGAACATCTGCAACATCTTGTTGCAGACATGAAAGGACCTGAGCCTCCTCAAGAAGTAAAGCCGGCTCAGACCCTTCTTGTAGATGGCCTCTGTGTTGATGGACCAGTCCAGTTTGTTGTCTAGTGTTACCCCCAGGTACTTGTAAGACTCCACTAGATCCACATCCATCCCACTGATGCTGACAGGAGAGGGCAGGGGCTTGTTCCTCCTGAAGTCCACCACCATCTCCTTCGTCTTCGCCACGTTCAGTTGCAGGTGGTTCTCCCCACACCACTTCACAAAGTGGTCCATCAGGTCCCTGTACTCAGCCTCCCTCCCTCCCTCCACACACCCCACAATGGCCGTGTCATCAGAGAATTTCTGCAGGTGACACGACTCAGAGCAGTACTTAAAGTCTGAAGTGTATGTGGTGAAGAGGAAGGGAGACAGCACAGTTCCCTGGGGGGCCCCGATGTTACTGATCAGATGGTCCGACACACAGTTCTGTAACCTCACAAACTGCGGTCTGCCCGTCAGATAGTCCTCAACCCAAGTGATAAGGGGAGCACTCACCCACATGTCCTCCAGTTTGACCTTCAGCAGTCTGGGCTGGATGGTGTTAAAAGTGCTGGAGAAGTCGAAGAACATGATGCGGACTGAGGTGTTGGGTCTGTCCAGGAAGGAGTAAGCCTTCTGCAGCAGGTAGATGATTGCATCATCAGCCCCAACATGGGGCTGATATGCGAACTGCAGAGGGTCTTGCGAAGGGCACACCAGCGGTCTGAGGTGTGCCAGGACCAGTCTCTCCATGACCTTCATGATGTGAGAGGTCAGTGCCACTGGCCTGTAGTCCTCCAGTGCAGCAGGACGTCCTTTTTTGGGCACTGGGACCAGGCAGGATGTTTTCCAGAGCACTGGCACTCTCTGAAGGTGTAGGCTCAGGTTAAAGAGGTGCTGGAGAACTCCACATAGCTGGCTGGAACATGCCTTCAACACGCGAGGGCTGATGCGGTCCGGTCCAGCAGCTTTCCTCTGTTTGAGCCTCTCCAGCTCTCTCCTCACCTGGCTAGATGTGATGTGGAGTACAGACTGGGGGGTGGGGGTTATGGAAGGATCCGAGATGGGTGTCAGCAGTGGGATGGGGGGTGGAGGGGCTGGAGTTGAACCTATTGAAAAACATGTTCAACTCGTTTGGCACGTTGTTCATCCCCCTCTGCTGCACTCCCACCTCTCCTCTGGAAGCCGGTGATCTCTCTCATCCCACTCCAGACGTCCCTGGTGTTGTTCTCCTCCAGTTTGTGCTCCTGTTTTCTTCTGTAGTTGTCCCTGCTCTCCCTGATGCTGCGTTTTAGCTCCCTTTGTACCCGCTTGAGTTCTGCTCGGTCCCCTGATCTAAAGGCCCTCTTCTTCTCATTGAGAAGGATCTTCAGGTCACTGGTTACCCACGGTTTGTTGTTTGGGTAGCAGCGGACCTCTTTAGTGGGGATGGTGTTGTCAATGCAGAACCCTATGTACTCAGAGACACAGTCAGTCAAGCCATCAATGTCTGCACCATGTGGTTCATGCTCTGTATAGAGCATCCCAGTCTGTGGCCTCCAGCGCTCCACACAGTGTTTCCATGGCCTCAGGAGACCACTTCCTCACTGTCCTCACTGTGACTGGCTGCTGCTGAACCACAGGCTTGTATAATGGTGAGAGCAGGACTAGGTTGCGATCTGACCTGCCCAGTGGTGGCAGGGAAGTGGAGCTGTATGCATCCTTAACATTTGCGTACAGCAGTTGAATGTAGGAATTTTGACACTGTGGAAAAGCAGAGGTGAAGGAGAAAAAACATATAAAGAGGAAATATCAGACATTCACCCACAGAGGAATAAAGACCAAACATGAGTGAAGAGATCTTCTTTAAGGAACGTTTACCAAAGTAATCCTGCAGTACCAAGTTTGACCACTAGGCCAAAATCACCTCACAGCTCACCATTGTTCTTGGAGGACCTGGCTGCAGACAAGGTGATGAACCTCAACCACCAGGATACTCACCTGTCCTCTGGAAGTCATGTGACCCTAACAGAGTACAAGTTTCTAAGGTAATTTTTGCACAAAGGTTTGTGATACTGTGCAATAATCTTCACAAATGGACACCATGTATATGATTTTTGAAGCCTAAGTGAAACTGCTAAAAGTAAAAAGCTAATGTTGGGCTATAAACAAACTACACCATGGTCACATGATGTCAACATCTCCACCACTCAGCTTCTAACTTACAATTTGGTGTACCATACTGACGTCTCCTACAAAAGTGAGCTGGAAAAGTCTGAGAATAGATTTCAAGTGCACAGGTGTAAATATAACAAGGCTGTGAAGGCAGATTAGTGAGTTGATGACTTTCTGTGTTCGGCTTGATGATATTTAATGTCACCAACAACCTTTGTAGTCTCATGTAGCCAGTAGTTAGCAACGTCCTTTTTTAAGGCATGTAAAAACTTTACAAATCACAAGTGGGGTATTAACTGAAGTATTTTGTGTTGCAGAATAAAATATGAAAATGTCTTGAGCTTGTGTTAAGACCTTATTTCAGGCATCTAACCAAATTCCATTCAAAAACCCATTGACTTCAGGACAAAGGAACAGGAAGTGAAAAAATGCTGCCTGATCACTGTTTTACGGGGACACATTCTGGCTCTATGGTTTATGGGGACATTTGACGGAACTGAGCCATTGTTGACAAAATGAGTTTCACCTGTGTGTTTCCTGCCATGACTGATCAAATGTCAGCTGTGAAAAAGGTCTGTTAGAGTCAGAGAAGACGAAGAAGAGCAGAAGGTTTAAGTGGTTGACTCTCAATGACAGAAACTTCTTCACGTATGAACATAAAAAGAGCTGCTGCATCGTCCTGCAGCACACTATCAGTCAGCATTTCAAGCAATGAATCAAAAGTGAAGTTTGATCAAACATTTTAAAATTTGACAGAGGGGCCAGGCCAGTATCAAATGTATGGAGAGTGTTTGTGTGAACTAACATAAACTACATGTAAAAGCTGTTACCTAAAAGTGAAAGGAAACCTACATTCAAATGACATTCAGTTTCAGTGGGAACATCAAAACTTTGGAATGAAACTCAACCTGGGTTACAGGTAAAGCAACATCATTGTTGCACAAAGCTCCTCCCCTCATCTGACACACCTGAAACAAACCAGGAAACAGTTTGTTCCTCGTCTTCTCTAAAGAGACACAGACTCAAAAACATTTGATCAGATTCACCTTCAGACCAAACTAACAGCTTCCTCTGAGTGAGTCCAGCTACAGGAGAGAAAAGAGGAAAACTACAACACTGCTGCTTCAACCTGCTGACTCTCCACACACTGAAGGTGAGTTTGACTAAAACCACCACTCAAAGTGAAAGTGAATCTCAGTGAAGTTAGTAGAGGAGGGAGGGGAGCCATGACTGACTGTTCTTTCTGTCTGCTGTGTTTTCAGCTTCACTCAGACTAAATGGCTTCCAGATCAGAGGAGGATCTCTGCTGTCCGGTCTGTCAGGAGGTCTTTAGAGATCCTGTTGTTCTGTCATGTAGCCACAGCTTCTGTAAAGACTGTCTGAAGAGATGGTGGAGAGAGAAACAAACACAAGACTGTCCAGTTTGTAAGAGAAGATCTTCAAAGGTAGATCCACCTGTTAGTCTGGTGTTAAAGAAGCTGTGTGAGTCCTTCTTACAGGAGAGAGATCAGAGATCTTCAGAGGCTCTCTGCAGTCTGCACTCTGAGAAACTCAAACTCTTCTGTCTGGACCATCAGCAGCCAGTGTGTGTCGTCTGTCTACATTCAGTAACACACAAAAACCACAGCTTCAGTCCCATCGATGAAGCTGCAGAACAACAGAGGAAGGAACGTCAAGAAACTCTGGAGTCCTTAAAGGAGAAGTTAGAGAGTTTAGAAAAAGTTAAAGTGAAGTTTGATCAAACAGCAGAACACATTAAGGTCCAGGCCCGACACACAGAGAGACAGATTAAGGAGCAGTTTAAGAAGCTTCACCAGTTTCTAGAAGAGGAAGAGGAGGCCAGGATGGCTGCACTGAGGGAGGAAGAGGAGCAGAAGAGTCAGATGATGAAGGAGAAGATGGAGCCTCTGAGCAGAGAGATAGCAGCTCTTTCACACACAGTCAGAGCCACAGAGGACGAGCTGAGAGCTGAAGACGTCTCATTCCTCAACAACTACAAGGCTGCAGTGGAAAGAGTCCAGCAGCGCCCCCTGCTGGAGGATCACCAGCTGCTCTCAGGAGCTCTGATAGACCAGGCCAAACACCTGGGCAACCTGACCTTCAACATCTGGAACAAGATGAAGGACATGGTCTCCTACAGTCCTGTGGTTCTGGACCCAAACACTGCTGGTCCAGGACTGATCCTGTCTGAAGATCTGACCAGAGTGAGACTAGGAGAGGAACAGCAGCTTCCTGACAATCCAGAGAGATTTGATTATTACTGGTCTGTCCTGGGCTCTGAGGGTTTTAACTCAGGGACTCACAGCTGGGATGTCGAGGTTGGAGACAATACAAACTGGGAACTGGGTGTGTCAGCAGAGTCTGTCCAGAGGAAGGGATTCATACGGTCTGGATTATGGAGAATAAGGTTCTATGGAGGTAAATACTTTACACACTCAGCACCAGCTCCACCGATTGTTCTCCCACTGCAGAAGAATCTCCAGAGGATCAGAGTGAATCTGGACTGGAACAGAGGAAAGTTGTCGTTCTCTGATCCTGATACTAACACACACATACACACCTTCACACACACTTTCACTGAGAAGATGTTTCCATACTTTGACACTTTGGATAATCTCCCAGTGAAGATCTTACCAGTGAAGGTCTCTGTGACAGTGGAACAGATCAGTCAGAGATAAAGAGGATGATCAGATTTATAATGTTATTATTTGTTAAAGGGGAAAAGTCAGAGAATTTAATCTCTTTATTTGCACCTGTCCAAATAAAATACATTAGAAAGTTTCCAGTAAGATAAGTGTATGTTATATAACATTGTGAATATAGGGATTTTGACACTATGGAAAAACTCAGTTGATGGAGAAAAAAATAGCAGAAAGTATCAGACATTCATCTACAGAGAAATAAAGGCAGAACGTGAGTGAAGAGATCTTCTTTAGTGAACTTTTATCAAAGCTTCATTTGCAATGCTCAGAAAAATGTATTAATCATCACTGACAACTGTTTCTTGCACAATGATGGTGTGAGGAACGAAGTCTTTTTAGACCAGTGTGTAATCTTGCAGTACAGAGTTTGACCACTAGGCCAAAATCACCTCTCAGCTCAGCACTATTCCTGGAGGACCTGGCTGCAGACAATGTGATGAACCTAAATCACCAGAATATGAGCTCTTTGTCACAAAAGACATTTTAGCATTTTATATAGCAGGAAAATAACTGGTGCCACTGATGGCATCACAAAAGACCAGCAAGTCCCAGGAAAGGACACATTCTGGCTCACTGGTTTACAGGGACACAGTCTGGCTCAGGGGTGGGCAAAGGTTTTGGCTCAGGGGCCACAGTGAGTTTTAAAATTTGACAGAGGGGCCAGGCCAGTATCAGATGTATGGAGAGTGTTTGTGTGAACTAACATAAACTACATGTAAAAGCCGTTACCTAAAAGTGAAAGGAAACCTACATTCAAATGACATTCAGTTTCAGTGGGAACAGTTGGTTGTGGCAATTCTCAGGACAGACCTGAGGTATTCATTAGTTAACTGCCTGGTGATTAGCATCGGTTTCCTCAAGGAACGTAATTAATTAATGATTCTGATGTCCCCTCACTCTTATGAAGTCAACGAGTTGTACGACTGGTTTCACTACATGATCAAGCTGCAATACAGACTTACACAGGGCTTCCTGATGTATTATGCAGTGTAGGAAAATTACATCCAGCTCAGGGTTTTCCTCAATCACCTTGTCCTGGATTCTTTTCAGCAGCCCAATGTTTTTTCCTGTTAAGTTTGGTAATCCATCCTTGGTGACATTGTCAATTTTACTCCAAGGTAACTTCAGCCTCTCGATGACACCAGACACCTGTCATACAAGTCCTCTCCTCGTGTTTTCCCTTTGAGAGATTCCATGGTCAAAAATTCCTCCGTTATCTCAACATTGTCATTAATCCCTCTGATAAAACTTAAGAGCTAAGTGGTGTCTTTAATGTTGTTACTTTCATCCAGTGCTAACGAATATAACTTAAATGACTCAGCTTTTTTGTTTAACTCACTGGGAAAATATTTTGCTGAGTCTGTAAACTGGCTGCCAACATCTGAGCAGTAGCCGCCTGTTCTTCCGTTGACTGGTTGCTAGTGTAGTTAGCATGCTTGGTGGAAAAGTGGTGGCTGATGTTATATTCTTTGAAAACCACAATGGTTTCTTGGCAAATAAGACATACAGCCTTTGATCAGACTTTGGTGAAAAAATATTCAGCTGTCCACTCCTTATTAAACACTCTGTACTCGCTGGCGATTTTTCTTTTCTTTGGTCCACTCGTTGTTACAGAAGGATTCAATGCAGTGGCAAAGGTGAAGTTGAGAGGACAGATCAGACTCCAGTAAAGGTCAATTGTGTCTTGAGTGTGCCATCTACTGGGATCAACTGAAAAGCCTGGTATTGCAGGAAAAGGGCGAAATGAATGCGGTCTTTACTATAATTTGGACAATTTTGTACCAATATTTGATGGGCCAGAATAAAAAGCCCAGCAGGCTGTAGTTTGCCCATGCCTGGTCTGGCTCCATGGTTTATGGGGACATATGATGGTGCTGAGCCATTGTTAACAAAATTCATTTACCTGTGCTTTTACTGCTCTGAATGGTCAAAATGGCTGTTGTAGAATAAAACTGTTAGAGCCTGGAAAGATGGAAAAAGCAAAAAGTTTAAGTGCTTGCCTCTCAGTGATGGAATTTTCCTTACATTTGAAGTTAAAAAAGAGTTGCTGTGACTTCCTACTGCACATCAGTCAGCATTTCCCAGCAATGAATCAAAACTTTGGAATGAAATTCAACCTGGGTTACAGGTAAAGCAACATCATTTAGTAGAGTCTGGTAAAGCTCCACCCCTCATCTGACACACCTGAAACAAACCAGGAAACGGTTTGTAGTTCCTCGTTTTCACTGAAGACACACAGGCTGAAAACCATTCGATCAGATTCACCTTCAGACCAAACTAACAGCTTCCTCTGAGTGAGTCCAGCTACAGGAGAGAAAAGAGGAAAACTACAACACTGCTGCTTCAACCTGCTGACTCTCCACACACTGAAGGTGAGTTTGACTAAAACCACCACTCAAAGTGAAAGTGAATCTCAGTGAAGTTAGTAGAGGAGGGAGGGGAGCCATGACTGACTGTTCTTTCTGTCTGCTGTGTTTTCAGCTTCACTCAGACTAAATGGCTTCCAGATCAGAGGAGGATCTCTGCTGTCCGGTCTGTCAGGAGGTCTTTAGAGATCCTGTTGTTCTGTCATGTAGCCACAGCTTCTGTAAAGACTGTCTGAAGAGATGGTGGAGAGAGAAACAAACACAAGACTGTCCAGTTTGTAAGAGAAGATCTTCAAAGGTAGATCCACCCTGTAACTTGGTGTTGAAGAAGCTGTGTGAGTCCTTCTTACAGGAGAGAGATCAGAGATCTTCAGAGGATCTCTGCAGTCTGCACTCTGAGAAACTCAAACTCTTCTGTCTGGACCATCAGCAGCCAGTGTGTCTCGTCTGTCTACATTCAGTAACACACAAAAACCACAGCTTCAGTCCCATCGATGAAGCTGCAGAACAACACAAGAAGGAACTTCAGGAAACTCTGGAGTCCTTAAAGAAGAAGTTAAAGAGTTTAGAAAAAGTTAAAGTGAAGTTTGATCAAACAGCAGATCACATTAAGGTCCAGGCCCGACACACAGAGAGGCAGATTAAGGAGCAGTTTAAGAAGCTTCACCAGTTTCTAGAAGAGGAAGAGGAGGCCAGGATGGCTGCACTGAGGGAGGAAGAGGAGCAGAAGAGTCAGATGATGAAGGAGAAGATGGAGGCTCTGAGCAGAGAGATAGCAGCTCTTTCACACACAGTCAGAGCCACAGAGGACGAGCTGAGAGCTGAGGACATCTCATTCCTCAACAACTACAAGGCTGCAGTGGAAAGAGTCCAGCAGCGCCCCCTGCTGGAGGATCACCAGCTGCTCTCAGGAGCTCTGATAGACCAGGCCAAACACCTGGGCAACCTGACCTTCAACATCTGGAACAAGATGAAGGACATGGTCTCCTACAGTCCTGTGGTTCTGGACCCAAACACTGCTGGTCCAGGACTGATCCTGTCTGAAGATCTGACCAGAGTGAGACTAGGAGAGAAACAGCAGCTTCCTGACAATCCAGAGAGATTTGATTATTACTGGTCTGTCCTGGGCTCTGAGGGTTTTAACTCAGGGACTCACAGCTGGGACGTCGAGGTTGGAGACAATACAAACTGGGAACTGGGTGTGTTAGCAGAGTCTGTCCAGAGGAAGGGAGACATTCAGTCTGGATTATGGGGAATATGGCTGTATAAAGGTAACTACTTTGAACTCTCACCATCATCTCCAGTCACTGTTCTCTCAGAGCAGAAGAAGTTCCAGAGGATCAGAGTGAATCTGGACTGGAACAGAGGAAAGTTGTCGTTCTCTGATCCTGATACTAACACACACATACACACCTTCACACACACTTTCACTGAGAAGATGTTTCCATACTTTGACACTTTGGATAATCTCCCAGTGAAGATCTTACCAGTGAAGGTCTCTGTGACAGTGGAACAGATCAGTCAGAGATAAAGAGGATGATCAGATTCATAATGTTATTATTTGTTAAAGGGGAAAAGTCAGAGAATTTAATCTCTTTATTTGCACCTGTCCAAATAAAATATATTAGAAAGTTTCCAGTAAGATAAGTGTATGTTATATAACATTGTGAATATAGGGATTTTGACACTATGGAAAAACTCAGTTGATGGAGAAAAAAATAGCAGGAAGAATCAGACATTCATCTACAGAGAAATAAAGGCAGAACGTGAGTGAAGAGATCTTCTTTAGTGAACTTTTATCAAAGCTTCATTTGCGCTGCTCAGACCCTAACTCTATCATCACTGACAACTGTTTCTTACTCAATGATGGTGTGAGGAAAGAGGTCTTTTTAGATCAGTGTGTAATCTTCGTTTTCACGAAAGAGACACAGACTGAAAAACAGATGATCAGATTCACCTTCAGACCAAACTAACAACTTCCTCTGGTGGCTGAGACTCCAGCTCTGCTCTCTGCTTCTTTCTGTCTTTTGAGGCATTTCCTTTCTTCTTGAAATACTGAATCTCAGAGAAATGACTTTTTCTATAAAATTATTTCAGACCTTGACCAAATATCCAGTGGTTGAGCTGTGTAGCTGTAGCTCTGTTAGCCTGACTCTGCTCCACGTTTCCCTTTAGTGCCTTTATCGTTGTTCAGGAAGATTCTCATCTTTCATGTGAAAACTCTGGTCCTTACATTTGTTTTTTTTTCACTCTGTCCTGTCGTGTTGCCTTTTGCACTTTGTAGCTGCATAAATGTTTCCCTGTGAGGAGGGAAAATGGAAATAAGTGACTAAAAATTCAAGATTTATACTGTAACTTCAAACCAGATGATCATTTCCCACACTGTTGCTCGTTTATAACTGCCTTCACTCAAATTAGCAACAAGTGAGTCACTGTACGTTATTTTATGTTAAAGTTAATTGAATTCAAAGTATTTCATTTTAACCTTTGGACACATTTGGATTCACTGACTGTCCCAAACAAAATATATCCCCCGATTATTTATCTGTTTGGTTTGAGAAGGAAAATGTTCGTGTTTTAAAGGGTTTAAATCCAAAATGGCACAAATCAACCGGAGAAACATAAGTTGATTAATTAAAACATTTGTGTTTGAGTTTGAGAGACTTTCACTCTCAATGATCACTTTGTGTCAGACCTTTCATTTTGGGATTAAACTGCTCATGTCTGTTGTTCAGCCGTGTCCTGATCTGACTGATGTGAACAGTAGAGGACCTTTTATGCAGTTTCACGGTATTTTGTTTTTATATATCTGCAGATTTTATTCTTGGATTTGATCTGATTCAGAATGAGGTTCTGTTTCTGTCTGATTGTTTGTGTGAAATTAACTGCAATAAAAATGATGATAAAATAATGAGCCTGCTGCTCTTGGTTTATCTTTAAGCTGAGTTGGACACTGTGCCAGCATCACCTCACTGCTTAGCACTGTTCCTGACCTGACTGCAGAAGTTTACTGGGACGTGATTAATAGAATTAGTTTCACCTGTGCTTTTTCTGCCATGACAAGACAACTGTCAGCTGTGAAGAAGGTCAGTTAGAGTCAGGAAAGTATTTAACTCTCGATAGCAGAGGGTGCTGTATGTTTTAACCTGTTCATCCTGCTGTGCAGTCAGCATTTCCAGCAATGAATGAATGAACTTTGGAATGAAATTCAACATGTTACATGAGAAGCAACAGCATTTAGTAGAAGAGCTCTGACAAAGCTCCTCCCCTCACATGACTCGCCTCAGACCAGGAAACAGTTTGTTCCTCGTCACTAAAGAGAGACACACAGAGTGAAAAACATTCGATCAGATTCACCTTCAGACCAAACTAACAGCTACAGGAGAGAAAAGAGGAAAACTACAACACTGCTGCTTCAACCTGCTGACTCTCCACACACTGAAGGTGAGTTTGACTAAAACCACCACTCAAAGTGAAAGTGAATCTCAGTGAAGTTAGTAGAGGAGGGAGGGGAGCCATGACTGACTGTTCTTTCTGTCTGCTGTGTTTTCAGCTTCACTCAGACTAAATGGCTTCCAGATCAGAGGAGGATCTCTGCTGTCCGGTCTGTCAGGAGGTCTTTAGAGATCCTGTTGTTCTGTCATGTAGCCACAGCTTCTGTAAAGACTGTCTGAAGAGATGGTGGAGAGAGAAACAAACACCAGACTGTCCAGTTTGTAAGAGAAGATCTTCAAGAGAAGATCCACCTGTTAGTCTGGTGTTAAAGAAGCTGTGTGAGTCCTTCTTACAGGAGAGAGATCAGAGATCTTCAGAGGCTCTCTGCAGTCTGCACTCTGAGAAACTCAAACTCTTCTGTCTGGACCATCAGCAGCCAGTGTGTGTCGTCTGTCTACATTCAGTAACACACAAAAACCACAGCTTCAGACCCATCGATGAAGCTGCAGAACAACACAAGAAGGAACTTCAGGAAACTCTGGAGCCCTTAAAGAAGAAGTTAAAGAGTTTAGAAAAAGTTAAAGTGAAGTTTGATCAAACAGCAGAACACATTAAGGTCCAGGCCCGACACACAGAGAGGCAGATTAAGGAGCAGTTTAAGAAGCTTCACCAGTTTCTAGAAGAGGAAGAGGAGGCCAGGATGGCTGCACTGAGGGAGGAAGAGGAGCAGAAGAGTCAGATGATGAAGGAGAAGATGGAGGCTCTGAGCAGAGAGATAGCAGCTCTTTCACACACAGTCAGAGCCACAGAGGACGAGCTGAGAGCTGAAGACGTCTCATTCCTCAACAACTACAAGGCTGCAGTGGAAAGAGTCCAGCAGCGCCCCCTGCTGGAGGATCACCAGCTGCTCTCAGGAGCTCTGATAGACCAGGCCAAACACCTGGGCAACCTGACCTTCAACATCTGGAACAAGATGAAGGACATGGTCTCCTACAGTCCTGTGGTTCTGGACCCAAATACTGCTGGTCCAAGACTGATCCTGTCTGAAGATCTGACCAGAGTGAGACGAGGAGAGGAACAGCAGCTTCCTGACAATCCAGAGAGATGTGATATTTACTGCATTGTCCTGGGCTCTGAGGGTTTTAACTCTGGGACTCACAGCTGGGATGTCGAGGTTGGAGACAATACAGTCTGGGAAGTGGGTGTGTTAGCAGAGTCTGTCCAGAGGAAGGGAGACATATGGTCTAGATTATGGGGAATAGGGTTCTATGGAGGTAAATACTCAGCAGTGTCACCATCAGCTTCAATAACTGTTCTCTCAGAGCAGAAGAATCTCCAGAGGATCAGAGTGAATCTGGACTGGAACAGAGGAAAGTTGTCGTTCTCTGATCCTGATACTAACACACACATACACACCTTCACACACACTTTCACTGAGAAACTGTTTCCATTCATTTACACTCGGGATGAAGATGAACTCCCAGTGAAGATGTTACCAGTGAAGGTCTCTGTGACAGTGGAACAGATCAGTCAGAGATAAAGAGGATGATCATATTTATAATGTTGTTTGTTTGTTAAAGGGGAAAAATCAGTGAATTTAATCTCTTTATTTGCACCTGTCCAAATAAAATACATTAGAAAGTTTCCAGTAAGATAAGTGTATGTTATATAACATTGTGAATATAGGGATTTTGACACTGTGGAAAAACTCAGTTGATGGAGAAAAAAATAGCAGGAAGAATCAGACATTCATCTACAGAGAAATAAAGGCAGAACGTGAGTGAAGAGATCTTCTTTAGTGAACTTTTATCAAAGCTTCATTTGCGCTAAATGTTGTTTATTTATAAATGTTGTTTATTTCTTTAAGGGAAAAATCTGTGAATTTAACATGTTAAACTGTACCTGTCCTTCTGCTGTCTCAGTATTTCTGTTTATGTGTCTTTTAGTTCTCATTGTTTTTTATTTTCCTTTTTTTTCCAATGTAGTTTAACAGTTTGTTTTTTCTTTCTATTATCAACCTTTATATATGTGTAAAAAGGTTTTATTAATTTTCTGATCTTTACATTTTGTTTGTTTAGTATTTTTATTTCTTATCATTGTTTTTTTTTTTTTTTTAATTATTGATTTTGTGTGGAGCTGTGAAGATCAGCAAACTGATGGGGATCCAAATAAAAGAACCCATTTATCAATAAATGCTCAGATTCATCAAACTTTATTTTAAATTCTAGTCCAGATTATAAAGTTTCCAGTAGCATAAGTGTATGTTATGTGGCGTGGTGATAGATAGATAGATAGATAGATAGATAGATAGATGACTTTATTCATCCCCGAAGGGAAATTTGGTTGTTACAGCAGTCCGTATGTGAATGCAATATAAATACAACAGTAAAAAATAGAATATTAACAAAGGTATAATATGCATGATAAATACTTGGCTAGACAGATATATACACCATAAATAATATGCTATGAATATGTAAATAGAAAAGTGCAAAGGGATGCATGACAGTGCAGAGGGTGACATGTAGATTTAGTCCAGTTGTGTAATCGTGGCTCTGACAGAGGTAGATGAGTTGTAATGTCTTATTGCAGTAGGTAGGAACGATTTCCTGTATCATTCCTTAGAGCAGCGGGGTTGAATGAGTCTGTGGCTGAAGCTGCTCTTCAGCTTGTCCAGCGTGTAGTGGAGGGGGTGAGAGGGATTATCCATGATTGCCAGCAGCTTTGCCAGCATCCTCTCCTCCACCACCTCCTCCAGGGTGACAAGTTTTGAGCCAACCACAGACCCTGCCTTTTTAATCAGTTTGTTCAGTCTGTTGGCGTCCTTTGCCTTGATGCCTGCACCCCAGGACACTGCAGCAAAGAGGATGGTGCTCGCCACAACAGACTGGTAGAACATCTGCAACATCTTGTTGCAGACATGAAAGGACCTGAGCCTCCTCAAGAAGTAAAGCCGGCTCAGACCCTTCTTGTAGATGGCCTCTGTGTTGATGGACCAGTCCAGTTTGTTGTCTAGTGTTACCCCCAGGTACTTGTAAGACTCCACTAGATCCACATCCATCCCACTGATGCTGACAGGAGAGGGCAGGGGCTTGTTCCTCCTGAAGTCCACCACCATCTCCTTCGTCTTCGCCACGTTCAGTTGCAGGTGGTTCTCCCCACACCACTTCACAAAGTGGTCCATCAGGTCCCTGTACTCAGCCTCCCTCCCTCCCTCCACACACCCCACAATGGCCGTGTCATCAGAGAATTTCTGCAGGTGACACGACTCAGAGCAGTACTTAAAGTCTGAAGTGTATGTGGTGAAGAGGAAGGGAGACAGCACAGTTCCCTGGGGGGCCCCGATGTTACTGATCAGATGGTCCGACACACAGTTCTGTAACCTCACAAACTGCGGTCTGCCCGTCAGATAGTCCTCAACCCAAGTGATAAGGGGAGCACTCACCCACATGTCCTCCAGTTTGACCTTCAGCAGTCTGGGCTGGATGGTGTTAAAAGTGCTGGAGAAGTCGAAGAACATGATGCGGACTGAGGTGTTGGGTCTGTCCAGGAAGGAGTAAGCCTTCTGCAGCAGGTAGATGATTGCATCATCAGCCCCAACATGGGGCTGATATGCGAACTGCAGAGGGTCTTGCAAAGGGCACACCAGCGGTCTGAGGTGTGCCAGGACCAGTCTCTCCATGACCTTCATGATGTGAGAGGTCAGTGCCACTGGCCTGTAGTCCTCCAGTGCAGCAGGACGTCCTTTTTTGGGCACTGGGACCAGGCAGGATGTTTTCCAGAGCACTGGCACTCTCTGAAGGTGTAGGCTCAGGTTAAAGAGGTGCTGGAGAACTCCACATAGCTGGCTGGAACATGCCTTCAACACGCGAGGGCTGATGCGGTCCGGTCCAGCAGCTTTCCTCTGTTTGAGCCTCTCCAGCTCTCTCCTCACCTGGCTAGATGTGATGTGGAGTACAGACTGGGGGGTGGGGGTTATGGAAGGATCCGAGATGGGTGTCAGCAGTGGGATGGGGGGTGGAGGGGCTGGAGTTGAACCTATTGAAAAACATGTTCAACTCGTTTGGCACGTTGTTCATCCCCCTCTGCTGCACTCCCACCTCTCCTCTGGAAGCCGGTGATCTCTCTCATCCCACTCCAGACGTCCCTGGTGTTGTTCTCCTCCAGTTTGTGCTCCTGTTTTCTTCTGTAGTTGTCCCTGCTCTCCCTGATGCTGCGTTTTAGCTCCCTTTGTACCCGCTTGAGTTCTGCTCGGTCCCCTGATCTAAAGGCCCTCTTCTTCTCATTGAGAAGGATCTTCAGGTCACTGGTTACCCACGGTTTGTTGTTTGGGTAGCAGCGGACCTCTTTAGTGGGGATGGTGTTGTCAATGCAGAACCCTATGTACTCAGAGACACAGTCAGTCAAGCCATCAATGTCTGCACCATGTGGTTCATGCTCTGTATAGAGCATCCCAGTCTGTGGCCTCCAGCGCTCCACACAGTGTTTCCATGGCCTCAGGAGACCACTTCCTCACTGTCCTCACTGTGACTGGCTGCTGCTGAACCACAGGCTTGTATAATGGTGAGAGCAGGACTAGGTTGCGATCTGACCTGCCCAGTGGTGGCAGGGAAGTGGAGCTGTATGCATCCTTAACATTTGCGTACAGCAGTTGAATGTAGGAATTTTGACACTGTGGAAAAGCAGAGGTGAAGGAGAAAAAACATATAAAGAGGAAATATCAGACATTCACCCACAGAGGAATAAAGACCAAACATGAGTGAAGAGATCTTCTTTAAGGAACGTTTACCAAAGTAATCCTGCAGTACCAAGTTTGACCACTAGGCCAAAATCACCTCACAGCTCACCATTGTTCTTGGAGGACCTGGCTGCAGACAAGGTGATGAACCTCAACCACCAGGATACTCACCTGTCCTCTGGAAGTCATGTGACCCTAACAGAGTACAAGTTTCTAAGGTAATTTTTGCACAAAGGTTTGTGATACTGTGCAATAATCTTCACAAATGGACACCATGTATATGATTTTTGAAGCCTAAGTGAAACTGCTAAAAGTAAAAAGCTAATGTTGGGCTATAAACAAACTACACCATGGTCACATGATGTCAACATCTCCACCACTCAGCTTCTAACTTACAATTTGGTGTACCATACTGACGTCTCCTACAAAAGTGAGCTGGAAAAGTCTGAGAATAGATTTCAAGTGCACAGGTGTAAATACAACAAGGCTGTGAAGGCAGATTAGTGAGTTGATGACTTTCTGTGTTCGGCTTGATGATATTTAATGTCACCAACAACCTTTGTAGTCTCATGTAGCCAGTAGTTAGCAACGTCCTTTTTTAAGGCATGTAAAAACTTTACAAATCACAAGTGGGGTATTAACTGAAGTATTTTGTGTTGCAGAATAAAATATGAAAATGTCTTGAGCTTGTGTTAAGACCTTATTTCAGGCATCTAACCAAATTCCATTCAAAAACCCATTGACTTCAGGACAAAGGAACAGGAAGTGAAAAAATGCTGCCTGATCACTGTTTTACGGGGACACATTCTGGCTCTATGGTTTATGGGGACATTTGACGGAACTGAGCCATTGTTGACAAAATGAGTTTCACCTGTGTGTTTCCTGCCATGACTGATCAAATGTCAGCTGTGAAAAAGGTCTGTTAGAGTCAGAGAAGACGAAGAAGAGCAGAAGGTTTAAGTGGTTGACTCTCAATGACAGAAACTTCTTCACGTATGAACATAAAAAGAGCTGCTGCATCGTCCTGCAGCACACTATCAGTCAGCATTTCAAGCAATGAATCAAAAGTGAAGTTTGATCAAACATTTTAAAATTTGACAGAGGGGCCAGGCCAGTATCAAATGTATGGAGAGTGTTTGTGTGAACTAACATAAACTACATGTAAAAGCTGTTACCTAAAAGTGAAAGGAAACCTACATTCAAATGACATTCAGTTTCAGTGGGAACATCAAAACTTTGGAATGAAACTCAACCTGGGTTACAGGTAAAGCAACATCATTGTTGCACAAAGCTCCTCCCCTCATCTGACACACCTGAAACAAACCAGGAAACAGTTTGTTCCTCGTCTTCACTAAAGAGACACAGACTCAAAAACATTTGATCAGATTCACCTTCAGACCAAACTAACAGCTTCCTCTGAGTGAGTCCAGCTACAGGAGAGAAAAGAGGAAAACTACAACACTGCTGCTTCAACCTGCTGACTCTCCACACACTGAAGGTGAGTTTGACTAAAACCACCACTCAAAGTGAAAGTGAATCTCAGTGAAGTTAGTAGAGGAGGGAGGGGAGCCATGACTGACTGTACTTTCTGTCTGCTGTGTTTTCAGCTTCACTCAGACTAAATGGCTTCCAGATCAGAGGAGGATCTCTGCTGTCCGGTCTGTCAGGAGGTCTTTAGAGATCCTGTTGTTCTGTCATGTAGCCACAGCTTCTGTAAAGACTGTCTGAGGAGATGGTGGAGAGAGAAACAAACACAAGACTGTCCAGTTTGTAAGAGAAGATCTTCAAGAGAAGATCCACCCTGTTAGTCTGGTGTTAAAGAAGCTGTGTGAGTCCTTCTTACAGGAGAGAGATCAGAGATCTTCAGAGGCTCTCTGCAGTCTGCACTCTGAGAAACTCAGACTCTTCTGTCTGGACCATCAGCAGCCAGTGTGTGTCATCTGTCTACATTCAGTAACACACAAAAACCACAGCTTCAGTCCCATCGATGAAGCTGCCAGAACAACACAAGAAGGAACTTCAGGAAACTCTGGAGCCCTTAAAGAAGAAGTTAGAGAGTTTAGAAAAAGTTAAAGTGAAGTTTGATCAAACAGCAGAACACATTAAGGTCCAGGCCCCCGACACACAGAGAGGCAGATTAAGGAGCAGTTTAAGAAGCTTCACCAGTTTCTAGAAGAGGAAGAGGAGGCCAGGATGGCTGCACTGAGGGAGGAAGAGGAGCAGAAGAGTCAGATGATGAAGGAGAAGATGGAGGCTCTGAGCAGAGAGATAGCCAGCTCTTTCACACACAGTCAGAGCCACAGAGGACGAGCTGAGAGCTGAAGACGTCTCATTCCTCAACAACTACAAGGCTGCCAGTGGAAAGAGTCCAGCAGCGCCCCCTGCTGGAGGATCACCAGCTGCTCTCAGGAGCTCTGATAGACCAGGCCAAACACCTGGGGCAACCTGACCTTCAACATCTGGAACAAGATGAAGGACATGGTCTCCTACAGTCCTGTGGTTCTGGACCCAAACACTGCTCATCCAGGACTCATCCTGTCTGAAGATCTGACCAGTGTGAGTGAAGGAGAGGAACAGCAGCTTCCTGACAATCCAGAGAGATTTGATTATTGCTGGTCTGTCCTGGGCTCTGAGGCGTTTTAACTCAGGGACTCACAGCTGGGACGTCGAGGTTGGAGACAGTACAGTCTGGGGACTGGGTGTGTTAGCAGAGTCTGTCCAGAGGAAGGGAGACATTCAGTCTGGATTATGGGGAATATGGCTGTATAAAGGTAAACTACTTTGAACTCTCACCATCATCTCCAGTCACTGTTCTCTCAGAGCAGAAGAAGCTCCAGAGGATCAGAGTGAATCTGGACTGGAACAGAGGAAAGTTGTCGTTCTCTGATCCTGATACTAACACACACATACACACCTTCACACACACTTTCACTGAGAAGATGTTTCCATACATTGACACTGTGGATAATCTCCCAGTGAAGATCTTACCACTGAAGGTCTCTGTGACAGTGGAACAGATCAGTCAGAGATAAAGAGGATGATCAGATTTATAATGTTATTATTTGTTAAAGGGGAAAAGTCAGAGAATTTAATCTCTTTATTTGCACCTGTCCAAATAAAATACATTAGAAAGTTTCCAGTAAGATAAGTGTATGTTATATAACATTGTGAATATAGGGATTTTGACACTGTGGAAAAACTCAGTTGATGGAGAAAAAAATAGCAGGAAGAATCAGACATTCATCTACAGAGAAATAAAGGCAGAACGTGAGTGAAGAGATCTTCTTTAGTGAACTTTTATCAAAGCTTCATTTGCGCTGCTCAGACCCTAACCCTATCATCACTGACAACTGTTTCTTACTCAATGATGTGTGTGAGGAAAGAGGTCTTTTTAGATCAGTGTGTAATCTTCGTTTTCACGAAAGAGACACAGACTGAAAAACAGATGATCAGATTCACCTTCAGACCAAACTAACAGCTTCCTCTGGTGGCTGAGACTCCAGCTCTGCTCTCTGC